>NW_028239853.1:0-10000 GCF_047967505.1 Dipteris shenzhenensis | reverse complement strand
TAGAGAATGTGTTACACTTCCTACATGTAGAGAGAGAAGCTCTCCAACTTGTATATATACCCCATAATGGAATGAAGCCCACACTCTTTGGGGCATTGCGTTGAGTTCTACTTTGGTATTCCAAGCAATTGTCTCAAGTGTCCATGCTTCCTTGCACTCCACACCCAAAAGCATGTCCTAACCTTGCAACTCCTCCTCCCTTCTCCTCCAACCTTGCAACCCATCCTCTCCCTCTCCTCCTCCCTCCTCCTCCTCCTCCTTCCTCCTCCTCCCTTCTCTTCCTCCCTCCTCCTCCTCCTCCTCCTTCCTCCTCCTCCCTTCTCCTCCTCCCTCCTATTCCTCCTCCTCCTCCCTCCTCCTCCCTCCTCCTCTCTCTTCTTTCTCCCATGCTCTTACACCTTCTTTCTCTCCCACTCCTATGCTCCCCCTAAACCCTTAGTTCCTTGACCCTTAACCTCCATGATCTATGAGGGAGACGAGTTCTCCACCATGTACTCTACCCTGAACCTTGGATCCTCCTTCTAAACTTTGGAGCCCCTTCTAAACCCTGGAACCCCTTCTAAACCTTGGAACCTCCTTCTAACCCTGGAACCTCCTTCTAACCCTAGAACCTCCTAACCCTGGAACCTCCTTTTAACCCTAGAACCTCCTTCTAAACTCTGAAACCCCCTTCTAACCCTTAAACTCCTCGTAAACCCTACATCCTCCAATGAGGGCGAAAGCCTTCATTACCTCAACCATGATGATACACGTTCCTTTTACACATGCATGCACTATGAACTTTGCTTACCACACTTAAGCCTACGTCTCTCACTGGAACATGACTCGAGATCCTAAGCTACACATATACTACAACTAGCAACCCTGATATATCTGTAGGTGACAAAAAGCCTCGAAACCCTGCAAACATAGAATACTTAGCTCTTCCTATTAAAGCAATAGGAAAGAGCCAACATTTGGCGCCGTTCTCACGGATTTGCGAGTTCAATCCATCCTTTGAAACTCTCCTAGAGATTGGGACAATTCCATTCATAGGTGGAGGGGGATTTTGCGAGTTCAATCCATCCTTTGAAACTCCCTTGCCCACCACCCCACTCGTCGCCGACCCCGCCACCCCATCCCCTCTAACCCCCCATCCCCTCCCCTCTCACTTCCCCCCCTCCCCTCCACCCCCTCCCCTTTTTCCCCACTTGCCGCCCCGAATCTCATGCCCCCCCTCCACTCTCTGCTTCCCTTCCTCTACCCTCACCTCCCTCCCCTCCCCTCTGTTTCCCCCCTTTGTCTAACCCCCCCACCCTAGTTTAGTTCACCTAACCCTAGGTTAGTTAGACTAGGTTAGGTTAGGTTAGGTTAGTTTAGCTACCCTAGGTTAGTCTATCTAAGATTAGTTTACCTAGGTTAGTTACTAATAGTTAGGTTATGTTCACTAACCTTCAGTTAGTAATCTAGGTTAGTTAACCTAACTAGATCAACTTGGTTCCAACCCCCCAATTGGACTTTAAGTCCATTCACACCACCCTTAGCCCCCCCCCAAAAAAAGGTCAAATTTACCCCTACTTTAACCCCTTGTAACTCATCCATTTGGCACCCAAATTGAACCCAGATTTCAGACAGGAAAACACCACGTTACAGGGTATTTTTCCCACCCATTTCAAACCATTTTGGCATCCCTAGCACTTACTCATTCGCGCCTTGTGTGGGCCTCATTTCACACAAATTCGCTCGCATCTTCATGCCGTGACCTCCGATTAACGATCTGTCTGCACCGACACATTTCCCTACACACGTAGGACAATCTTAGGCACATTATTAACATGACGGTCCCTACACAAACTAACACCTCTCTAACCCTCCCAACAAAACTACATCCACACCTGCACTTGTGGCAGAGACACCCTTGGCAAATCTTGCCCACTCTGCATGCAGCTACGTTTCGGCCAATGCCTTTGAATCCAATGCTTGCCACATCTGCATATAACTCTGCTGCAACCACTGCCCCTGCCAATTGTCTACCTCAAATCGCCCCCTGAGATTCAACCACTCCCTTTAACTCCTCCATGCCCCAACATGGCTAGATGCCATCATGACAATGATGGGGATATCGACCTCAATGCAAAGGCTGACAATTTCTTTAATCGAAGAAATAATAACAATCAAGGCAGACGCCCCTTGGGAAAACTGGAACTTCCCAAATATAATGGTAGAGGAGATCCAGCCCGCTTCCTCCAGCATTTTGATGCCGCATGCCGAGCAGGTGGAGATCAATCCCATGAAACCAAGGTGGCTTGGTTTCCCATGGCCTTAATTAATGAAGCATCTGAATGGTACCTAGACCTTCTAGTGGAAGAGCGTGCCACATGGGACCTACTTCAAACAGAATTCAAACGATGCTTTTAAATGGAGAGGCTACAAGATGATCCTGCTCTCCATGACAAAGTGAGGATCCTACTCTCCTAGTCACTAAGACAACATCCTAATACAACACTAATCTACGGAGGATGCAACCTAAGTGCAAGCATGATGAAGAGAGTGCTCATGACATGTATCTCAAGTCAATTAGGTTCCAAGATAGATTAAATTGGACTCATAAAGAGAATCTTGAGATAGTGCAAAGTGCTTGATTGATTTCCTTCAAATGAACCTCCCTTTTATAGGTGAGGGTACTTACATCCATTTTGCTTGCTCACATGTGGGATATCTCCTCCATGCCATGTGGCAGCTTACCCTTTGCTCATACCTTTGCTCTACATGTGCTCATGGCACCACAACTCTCAACACCTCCCCTTGGTGCCATAATCCTTTGGCTACTGCAAGGTGGTCAGATGTGAGTTACAAATCCATCACCTCCCCTTAGTGCATACATTGCTACTTAAGGTGGTCAAGTGTGGTTTTTACATGTCAATACCTCCCCTGGGTGCTTTCATAGCTACTCTCAGGTGGTCAAGTTTGATTACAAAACATAGGCAAGGTTGGCAAGGTTTTTGCTTTTCAATACATTCCATTGATGTCACTTTTTGGCTCATGGCTTGATGATGACTCCACGTAGTTGACTTGTTGATTCTTCAATCTGCAATCTTCTTCCTTGTGTCTGAGCTTCTTGCAATGGTGACACTTTGGTTTGTTCTTCAATCTGCAGTCACTTTGATAGTGACCCATCCTTCCGCAATGGTAGCATTTCACTGATGTTTTATTGAATAGTGCTTGTTCTTCATTATAGCTGTTGTGTGTTGATGTCGATGTTGATGTCGATGCCTTCAACTCTCTTTCTTTTTCGAGAAGAGAGGATACACATTCTTCAAACTTTGGATTTGGCAAATTCTTCAAAGTGGTTGTCAATGCACTATACTCTGTAGGCATGCTTTTAAGGAGAATTGCAAGTGCATCTTTCTCTCCTACTTTTGCATTTATGCCCTCTAGTTGAGTCATAATGCTTTTGATTTTGTTGACAAATTATGCCATGGATTCATTGAAGCCCATGTGCATACCATAAAATTCAATCTTAAGATGGATTTCTTGGTTTTTGGCTTTTGCACCAAACACTGTGTTCAACTCATCCCATGCATCCTTGGCATGATCCTTAGAGTCTATATGATGAATTATGTTTGGACCCAAGTGCAATCCAATGAGTGATAGTGCTGCTTCATCTTTTTCCTTCCAAGCATCATTTTGTGCAGTGGGTATATCTTCTTTTACAATCTTCCAAAGCTTTTGGTGCATCAGAAGATATCTCATTTGTGTAGACCATGTGTGAAATCCATCCCCGGTGAACTTCTCAACAGTTGGAGTGCGGATTGCCATTGCAAAGGTCTTACCAGTTTGATGATACTTTCAAATCTGGCAGTGTCTAATTGCATACAGAAAATCTGAGTTGACAGGTGCGTAGAGCTCAAAAAGACGATCACTTTTCCTTTTTGGAGCGTGTGCAAATTCTTCCTGGATTGCAAGTTATGGCTTGTTGAAGCTTTTGTGAAGAAGAGGGCCTTTGATGATGTGGCACATAGATTCACATGCTGCTTACAAACTGTGCTTAGCAAGGGCTGTGTGCTTAGGTGGTAGTTAGCTAACCCTGAAATTAAACCTAACCATGGTTTAGTGTGAGTTGCTTGACCAATGACCAAACCAACTATCCCATGGTTGCTTGGAGCTAACCCAGGTCAAAACTTATCTGCCACGTGTCAAAATGTGGTGAACCTTAGAGAAGAAAGAGAAAATAGATATGCAGCTTCTCTGAAGCGAGGATGCGATGGAGAGCCGGGAAGATCTGAAGCGACGACGCGGTGGAGAGGTCACTTGCTGGTCGTCAGAGGTGCTAGGAGCCAGAGCTGGTCGTTGAAGCTTGTTGGCTGCTTGAAGAAGCTCATCCGTAGAGCTTTGTAGAGGCTGCTCTGTGAGTCGCGTATGGCGCTGGCTGGTGGAGTGCTGTGGCAGAGAGCCGTGAGGGGCTGATGCTGAGAGCTCTTGCAAGGCTCGATGGAGATCGCGGCTGGTGGAGCGGCTGTTGACGCTAGTCGTGGAGAACTCGGTGGTCGAGTAGTTGGAGGCGTCGTTGGAGCTTGATGGAGCACTCAGAATTTTTCCGTTAGCTAGAGCAAGCCGGCTAAAGTCCATGCTGCATAGCTAGCCTCCTTGCATGCGTGCTCTGTGTGAGAGCTTCTTTGCTTGATTCATTGGCTTCGCCTCAATTACATAGAAAACCGCGATGTGTCCTCACTCTCACTTGCTTCATCAATTCTGTCTTCAACACAGAGTCGTCATGTTTGCTTCTTCTCTTGACGTAGGTTGCTATACATAGCTCATGTGTGCCATGCACGCTCTCTCCCTCGCTCTTGGCTTCTGGAGCTGCTGAGGCGTTGGAGCAGCTGAGATCTGGCTGTCGCTTCTTGTGGGAGTTTGCAAGAGCCATGGAGCTCGTTCGTTGTAGAGGCTTGTTTATTGCAGCCACACTTAGAGAAGGGAGAGCCAAGCTCTCTGATAACTCACAATACTCACAACAGAATGCTCATGAACCACTCACATTCTCTCATACTCCACCAAAATTAAACAAGGATAATCTCTCTCTCTCCCTCAAAGAGCTCAACGGAAATATGGACGGAAATTTGTTTTTCAATCTAAAACTAAAACTAAAACTAACCTAAGAGAAAACATGTGCTTCTAAGGCAACCTACAACTAATCTAGGAGACTAGACCTAAGCTTTGATACCATGACAAAGTGAGGATCCTACTCTCCTAGTCACTAAGACAACATCCTAATACAACACTAATCTACGGAGGATGCAACCTAAGTGCAAGCATGATGAAGAGAGTGCTCATGACATGTATCTCAAGTCAATTAGGTTCCAAGATAGATTAACTTGGACTCATAAAGAGAATCTTGAGATAGTGCAAAGTGCTTGATTGATTTCCTTCAAATGAACCTCCCTTTTATAGGTGAGGGTACTTACATCCATTTTGCTTGCTCACATGTGGGATATCTCCTCCATGCCATGTGGCAGCTTACCCTTTGCTCATACCTTTGCTCTACATGTGCTCATGGCACCACAACTCTCAACACTCCAAATTAGCAAGATCGAGCAAGGTCGAAGAGAAGATATACACACGTACCTGGGTAAGATGAAAAGATTAATCGCCAAATGTGACCCACGCCTAGATGCAAAGCACCTCATGGCATGGTTCATTGCAAGACTCAGAAAGAAATTCCAAAAGCATATGAAAAAGATAAGCAGCTATGAAACAATCACTGCTACTCATGCGGTAGCCATTGACATCGAGGATGGCATGATGGACTCAAACACTAGCACTGATGATGGCAGATCTAGTACCCAAGATAAGCACTCCAAAAAAGGCAAATCCAAGTCCATTGCCGGAACATCAAATGAAGATCGTCTAGAGGCCATGACCTTGAAGCTAAAAGAAGATATGATGCAGGCCATGGATCAAAAACTTCACTTGTCTTAGCCACCAACTCAAACCTATCCACAATGAGAAAATGTTTGGTGTCCACACTGCATGGCAAATCATACAGCAAATGAGTGCCCGGTCCTAAGAGCCAAGATCACTGCACAAACAAATCCTCCGCCAAGGTTGTGGTGCCATATCTGCATGGTCGGCGATCATGATGAAAACAATTGCATTTTCAACATGCACAACAAATCGGCTCGAACTCAACCATACCAAGCGGCACCCATGCCAGTGTATAGGCAACTGGCACTTGCACAAGCGTCCCCAGCTTTGAGGCTAAATCCTATTCTTGTTTGGACACATACCCACAACTACTCAAGAATCCAAATCCACAACCATATCCAAGAGCACTAACTCCAACTCCTCAGGCAGTTCCCATACATCAATTACAAGCCGAGGAAGTAGACGCGCCATTTGAGTATGAAGCAGAGTACCCAGTGTACTATGTAGAAGGTGCAGAGGGTCTAATACCAATTTATGCAAATCAAGTCTATCCTAGCACATATCGCACACCAATCAACTGCTAGGGTTGTGGAGAAAATCACCGGATCGCGGAGTGCCCTCATCGTAATAGCCCAGCTACTTTCCAACCACTCTACATAGATTGTGGCATAGGACATTTATGTATGGATTGTCCCATGAAAAATAAGATACCAGAACAAACAGACGTTAAGCCTGACGTCCCCATCGGCATCACTAGGGTGGACCATCAAAGGCTGTGATGTATGCCAATGGACTACTAAACCACAACACAAAGACTTCAATCTCCTAACAAAAGTTGTTACACAAAAACCATTTGAAAAATGGGGGATTTGTGAGGATAGTGGGAGAGAGGGAAGGAGTCTCACTTGCGGCTTTCTCACATGCACAATGGGGGAATACACACAAAGGTGGAGGCTGAAAACAGTTTTCCTCTTCTTAGTTGTGAAAGACAAAAGAACTCTCGTACAAAGAAATAGAAGAACCCTATATGTGGGTCTCAAACCAAACTCAACTAACTAAGGTGGCATACTAACTGAGCCACAAACTAGAGTAGATAAGGATAGCTGTCATCCAGCTATTATTTGTGGGCGGTGTACCAACCGCGTCTGCAGCTAACAAGTCGGTGACATAAATGCACAACGGTCACCCTGGCATATCGCGAGTGGATCTCGATATCTCAACACTCCCCCTCGAGCTCAATCCCAATTCCTGTACACCAAGCAGGTCTCTGAACTTGCGCAGCTTCTCTGCGCCCAATGCTTTCGTGAATATGTCAGCTACCTGATCCTCTGTGCTGACATAAACTAGATCAATAAGACCTAGTAAAACCTTCTCCCGCACATAATGATAATGCACCTCAATGTGCTTTGTTCTAGCATGATAGACTGGGTTATTTGCCAAGTGTATACTGCTCATGTTGTCACAATAAATGACAACTGGCCCATTTGTAGACTGATGCATATCATAGAGTAGCTTATGCAACCAAGCCACCTCGCATGCAGCCATTGCTGCACCCCTGTACTCAGCCTCTGTGCTTGACAAGGCAACTGTAGGCTATTTCTTGCTGCTCTAAGTGATTGCAGCACTCCCAAAAGAGAACATGTATCCACTGGTAGATCGTCTATCAGAAATACTACTAGCCCAATCAGCATCAGTGTATCCATGCAACTGTATCTGAACCCCAGCCTCATAAAATAGTCCATACTGCAATGTGGACTTCACATACCTGAGTATGCGTCTAGCCACATCCAAATGCGGTTTCCTTGGAGCATGCATAAACTGACTTACCAATCCAACAGCATAGCTTAAATCTGGCCTAGTAATAGTCATATAAATCAAACTTCCTACTATGCGTACATAGTAGGGTCTTCCAGAAGCTCACCTGCATCTGTGCTTAACTTCACATTCTGCTCCAAAGGAACTGAAATAGGCTTACAGCCTGTCATCCCATATTTGGACAGCATGTCCAATCCATACTGCCTCTGCATACTGCCTCTGCAAGAGCTGTATCCCACTTGGTGATCTAATCACCTCAATGCCCAAGAAATAACGCAGCTCTCCCAAATCCTTCATCTCAAACTTCTGCTTCAATAGCATTTTCACATGAAGGATATCTTCATCACTATCACCTGTGATGATGAAATCATCAACATAAATGACAAGCAACATAATCCCTTTCTCTGTTTTTCTCACATAGAGTGAGAAATCTGCCTTGGAAATCTGAAAGCCAATAGTGACAAGATACTGTCCTATCTTGTTAGACCATGCTCTAGGTGCTTGCTTCAAGCCATACAAGGCTTTCTTCAACCTGCAAACAAACTCAAGATGAATAGCATGAACATAACCTGCTGGCTGCTCCATAAAGACCTCTTCTTGCAAATCACCATGCAAGAAGGCATTCTTTACATCCATCTGATGTAAAGACCATCCCTTTGATGCAGCCATAGCAATGGCTGCTCTTACGGTTGCCATCCTTGCAACCGGACCAAAAGTTTCTTCATAATCAATGCCATATGTCTGTGCATACCCCTTGACAACTAATCTTGCCTTGTATCTATTCACAGAACCATCTGCATTGTGCTTGATCTTATAAACCCACTTACAGCCAATTGCATTCTTGTCTTTAGGCAAAGGCACCAATTCCCATGTAGCATTTGCTTCCAAGGCATCCATTTCTTCATCCATGGCTTTCTCCCATTTTTCATTTCCCATGGCTTGCTCAAAAGAAGTGGGTTCTGGTTCCTGTATCACTTTCACCATATAGGCATAGTAAATGGTTGTAAATCCATCATATTTCAGCCTATCCACAGGATACCTCCTGGTAGACCTGCGCAAAATAGGCTCACTTTCAGGTGCTCTCAAAACATCCCTGGTCTTCCTTACTCCAGGTGTAACAACAGAAGGAATACCCAACTCATCATCAATGCTCTGTTCAGAGCCACTGGATTCACCATCCACATAAGAGTGACCTGCATTCACATCAAACATGGGCTGATCTACCTTCTCTTTTCCTTTTCGTGATACCTGCGTACCACTATCTGCATTGCTTTGAGGAGATTCTCCTGATCTCAATCTGCCTGTCCATGGCGAAGTATGTGAACCACTGCTAGAGGACACTGCAGGTCCACTGATATTTTGTGACTGTTGCATTGAATTGTGTGCAGCATTACCATTTTGTGCATCTACATCAATCATCACATTTACTGGTTTATACCAACTACTCATCTCATCAAAAACAACATCTCTGCTCACTATAAACTTATGAGTAGAAGGGTTATAGCATCTATACCCTTTCTGCTGCAGAGAATAACCAATAAAAATGCACTTCTTAGCTTTTGGATCCAACTTGTACCTCAACTCATCTGGCAGATGGACATAGGCAATGCAACCAAAAATTTTCAAATGAGAAATGTCTGGTTTTCTATCAGTATACATCTCCTCTGGCATCATGCCATGTATTGCTGCAGTGGGAGTCCTGTTCATTATGTTAATTGCTGTAGCAACTGCTTCAGCCCAATATATAATAATCTGGTAGATCTTTTTCATTTTTTTCTTGTACTTGGAGTCAAATAAAAGTGCCATGAGAGGATAGATCTCTGTAGTTGCTTCCTTTTTGGCAACCATTGTTTTGGCAATCTTCAACAAGGAAGTCAGGTTGGCATTTTCATCCTTTGTAGCATAACAAGACATTGCTTTATGTTTTGGCTTTTCACATATTTTGCATAAGCAAGCCATGAGAGGGTCTAACCCAGGTATTGGGCAGTGTCTATCTCTCTTACAAGGCAAAAAGAACTGAAATACTTCCAAAGTATAGGCACTTGATGTAGCAAATAGTAGTGACTGGTAAGAGCTGGGTTTTTCTATGTTGCAGGGTTCCGAGGCTTTTTGTCACCTACAGATATGTTGGGATTGTCGTTGTAGTATATGTGTAGCTTAGGACCTCGAGTCGTGTTCCGGTGAGAGACGTAGGCTTAAGTGTGGTAAGCAAACAAAGTGCAAGCATGTGTAAAAGACACGTAAACCATCTTTGTCGAGGTAATGAAGGCTTTCGCCTTCATTG
>NW_028239852.1:0-30000 GCF_047967505.1 Dipteris shenzhenensis | reverse complement strand
TTGTGGTGGACAAAGTTGGTCGGAGGAAGATGTTACTGCTCGGGTCTTGCTTTATGTGCTGCGCTTTGGTAAGTTTTCCAGCTTTCGTGTCTTCTGTCCAGTACCGTAGGGTCGTCTCAAGGGTTGTCCGACCTATCGAGGATTCCTGCGAGCGAAGTTTGATTCAGTGCTACAAAACGTTGCTGCAGGTGACGATTGCGAGCATTTTCGGGGCGAAGCTGAAGAGCAACACAGTGAACATGCAGGCGATGTACGGGGCGGCGGAGGTGGGGATGCTATGCGTGTTCGTGGTGGCATTCGGGATGTCGTGGGGGCCGTTGTCATGGCTGATACCGAGCGAGATCTATGCGCAGGAGGTGCGATCAGCGGGGCAGAGCGTGACGGTGTGCATGAACATGATATTCAAGTTCGTGATAGCGCAGACGTTTCTGTCGATGCTGTGCGCGTTCAAGTTCGGTATATTTCTCTTCTTTGCGGGATGGGTGGTGGTGATGGGGGTGTTCACTCTGCTGTTTGTGCCCGAAACCAAGGGCGTTCCTCTTCACAAAATGGACTCTGTGTGGTGTTCCCACTGGTTCTGGGGTCGCTTTGTCTATCCTACTAGACCTAATGCATACTATTGAGTCCCCTGAAAATAATTTCACGATGGCCTACACCCAAGCAAACGTTGACCCACCCATAGGAATGAGAAACTCAATTTACCAATACAATTGACAGAAGATATACAATAGGGAGCATGTCAACTATCCGAAGAGCCAACATCATTGTAAACAAGAATTCAAATAAAGAGCATTGAAGTACCCATTCCAAAGCAACAAAGGGATTGGAAACTTGATCCATGAGTACAATTGACAGAAGTGCAAATTAGAATATTGAGAGAAATGAGACGTCTTCCACAACAAGACAAAGCACCCATAGACGCGCACACAGACGTGTTTATTGAACTAAATAAAAAACTTATGGGCGTGTCTATTTGCACGTCTGGAGACCCGCGTCTACCAGCGTGTCTATATAGCAGACACACGCACATATAGATGTGCATTTAGACGCTTAAATAGACGCTCTTATGAATGCGTTTATAGATGCAAAATAGACGCTTGTCGAATAGACAGACGCGTATATAGACGCTTTTATAGACGCACTGATAGACGCGCTTTATAATATTTTTTTTTAAATTTACAGAATTCTGTGTATGTTGTGTATGCTATATAGTTACAAGGATCCCATTTCCACATTGTGTAATTCAATTCTTACAGCCAACCGCATTTTAATTACAATTCCAAATAAAACATTACAACTCTAAAACGCAATAAAATTGAAAGCTCAAAAAGTGCTTGTATGTACATATAGCACGAAGCTAAGCCACGTCATGTGGCTTCAAGTACAAAAAATAAGGAAGCTAAGCCACGTCATGTGGCTTCAAGTACAAAAAATAAGAGGAGTATATATACAAGAGGCACGAAGCCAAGCCAGTGGCTTTAAGTACAAAAAAGAGTAGCTAGCACTACTTCTACGACTAATCTACGTTCTCCATGTCCTCGTTCCCTTCCATGCTCCCTTCTGCGCTCCCTTCTGCACCTCCTTCCTCGTCTTCCTCGTCATCTTGTGCACGGGCCTGTAAACAAGGGACAACATATATCAATGTATGAAAAATCAAATCTTTACTTATAATTTTGGCATTATTTAATTACTTTCAAATACCTTGGGGCCCGCTCCAGTAGCCCGGGTATACTACTCCTCAGTAATCAACCTATCATCATAGAAGTGCCTCCATGTATCTCCTCTGCGATGGTGGCGGTGGTAGGCTATCTCCACAGGAGTAGGGTATCTGCCCACGATCTCAAGCTGCAAGACGACACAATTTGCAGAGGGATTAGTACAAAGAAACAACCTCCTAATAAACTACATAAGCAATATAATTTGAGATCGATACTTACAAATTGGGCCTCCCATGATTCAACACGCCCTGTTCCAAAATGTGTGCTTTCATATTCCTCTATCTGGATCCTTCGTGCCTCCACGTGCCTCCTTCCTCGTCTTCCTCATCATCTTGTGCACGGGCTTGTAAACAAGGGACAACATATATCAATGTATAAAAAATCAAATCTTTACTTATAATTTTGGCATTATTTAATTACTTTCAAATACCTTGCAGTAGCCCGGGTATACTACTCCTCAGTAATCAACCTATCATCATAGAAGTGCCTCCATGTATCTCCTCTGCGATGGTGGCGGTGGTAGGCTATCTCCACAGGAGTAGGGTATCTGCCCACGATCTCAAGCTGCAAGACGACACAATTTGCAGAGGGATTAGTACAAAGAAACAACCTGCTAATAAACTACATAAGCAATATAATTTGAGATTGATACTTACAAATTGGGCCTCCCATGATTCAACACGCCCTGCTCCAAAATGTGTGCTTTCATATTCCTCTATCTAGATCCTTCGTGCCTCCACGTGCTGCAGACTGGGGTCCTCCCTCGTTGACTTCATTGCTTTCTTCCACTCATGCTTGTGAGCGGTGTGGGGCAGGCCCCTTGGTGGTTGACCTCCCTCGAGCCTGGCAAGCTTCGCTAGTGCCTGCCTCTTGAGCGAAGATCTTTTATTGCCAAGTATCGTAACAATCTTTGACTTGGCCCATTTGTCTGTGAACTGGTGATTGGGGGGGTTAGGATACCTAGAGCGAACAGTAGCGAGGGTCTCATCAGCCAACCTCTTTGGCTGGTCTTTGAAGTGGATAAAGCAATCTTTGTAATTGTTAGCAATTACAGAGTGCATGAAGGCTATTATGTCCTTCCCCCGTGCATCCATCAAGATGCCTCCTGTCTGAGTGATGTCATAGAATATCGTACCATCACCTGGAGGCACGTCTAAATCATTTGAATCATCATTCAGGTGAGCTGGAAGCGCTTCCTGGCCACATGTTGAACTGGCAAAAAGAAAAAAAATCTATTACTGATGAGCTGAGAAGAAAGGGCAAGGGAAGAGAGGATTACTGTCAGAGCGCATCTATAGATGCGTCTGATTAACGCATCTATTTTTGCATATAATAGCGCGTCTATAGACGCGGCTGTCTGTGTCTGCAAACACGCTAGATGCGCATTTAGACACGCCTTTAGATGCGATTTTAGACGCGCTCTGAGACGTGCCTATAGACACGCTCCGACAGACGGATTTTTCTAAAAAGTAGAAAAGAACATTGCGCCCGACACACAAACGTGACACTGATACCCATATCATGCGTTTTTCGGATACGAGAAAGTACAAATCCAAAGAGAGTAAACTTCCAAAAAAGATCAACTGCAAAAAGACTTACCTTGGATAGAGGTATGGAAGGTTCTTCTCTTTTTTCAAAGTTGCAGCTTCTCCTCCTTGTTCGCCCTCCTCTCCTTTAAGCTTGGAAGTAAGTGTGGGTGCCTTTCTCTTGAGTGTAAGCTTGGAAGCAAGTGTGGGTGCCTTCCTCTTAAGCGTCGAGACTGTGGATCTGCTAATAACGAAGCAAGCAAGCCGTGTGAAGTATAAGTAATGTGAAGAAAAGCAAAGCGAGCGCGCTAAAAGCAGGTTTAAAAGCCGCGTCTATAGGCGCATCTAATAGGGCATCTATAGGCACGTCTAAATACATAGGGTAGACGTGGTTTTAGACGCGCACCATAGAACAAACAGACATGCTTTTAGACGTGCCATAGAGTTTAAAATTAAACATTTAAAGAAGAGCAAATTTTTTTGCGTTGTTTGTTTGTAGGATGTCTTCATCTTGAACAAGTAGCTCCAGTGAGGATGAATCCCTCCGTATCCACCATCGCGAAATGTGGTTGGAGCAAAAAATCAAATGTATGTGTGATCGATGTCGAGGAAACATGTATCGTGCACGCAGGATTACACTCAATCACATCTCAAAGTATGGAGAATGGGATGCAACCGTAAACATGGTAAGTGTTAAAGAGTTAAGGTTGATTGAGATACCTATGGGTGTTCATATGTTTGAGTTATAATCCCATTTTAATTTAATACAAGATGCAGTGCCACACCCGCATATGTTGCCCTATGCTCGCCGTGAGGAGGCGAAGCGTCGGCGATATGAGGTGGGATCTTCAGGAGGGACCGTTACGGATGCATGGAGAGATGGTGATAGTAGCCCTCCACCATTACCTCATGAAGCCGTGGAGGAGGAGGTGTTTGATGATAGGGTGCGAGATTTATATGTCCATCAAGGGAGGGATGATAGCATGGAACAGGATGATCTTTTTACTGTAGCATCGACTCCACTGTATGGGGGGTGCACATTCTCTATTCTACGTGCCTCCCTTGAGTTACTAAACTTGCAAACCATCTATGGATGGAGCAATGCAAGTTTGAATGCATTACTCAAGTAAGCTTTAAAGTCTATTTTGCAAACATGGTGAATTATGCTAGTGGGTCAATTATTCGAATGCTTTTCCTCATTTATGGTCTTCACGTGCAGGCTATTATGTAAAATGCTTTCAAGGGAGAATAAATTACCGACCTCAAGAGATATGGCAAGCAACATGTGACCTCTCTTGGAGGATTAGATTACAAGCGCATCCATGCATGTGTCAACGATTGCGTTTTGTTTCGTGGACTACATAAGGATGCAAGAGAGTGTCCTACTTGTGGAGAGGCAAGATATAGAGCAGATCTCAAAACTTTGGACGTCCCTTGTAAGGTTCTGTGACATTTTTCCATAATCCCTCGCATCCAACATATGTTCAAGTGTAAATCTATTGCAGAGCTCATGTCATGGCATTCCTTCCATCAATCAATCGATGGCAAGTGGAGAACTCCCGCAGACTCTCCTGCATGGAAGCATATTGAAAACACATGGCCAAGCTTCAAGGAAGAACCTAGGAGCTTGAGACTTGGATTGGGTTTGGACGGTGTGAATCCATTTGATCTCAAAAGCACCTCTTACAGTGTATGGCCAGTGATATTGGTGAATTATAATCTTCCACCCTCTGTGGCTATTAAGAAAGGACATGTTATGCTGTCCCTTCCAATTCCAGGGAAACATAAAGTCAAAAACCCTGATGTTTATTTGGAGCCTTTGATTGACAAGCTAGAGATACTTTGGAAAGGTATCGAGGTGCATGATGTGAGCAGGCCTCCCTCGTCACGAGACTTCAACTGCAAAGCAGTCATGATGTGGACGATGCATGACTTCCTAGGCTATGACGAGTGTTCAGGTAAGCATTGCACTTCTAATTATGAATAGGCAAAGGATGTGGCACCCTAAACCCACCTTCAACTCTTAATTGCGTCTCAGGTCTCACTACATCGGGTTACCATGCATGTCTTGTTTGTGGTTCTTCGCTAGTTGCCTCACGGGCAGACGCATTGAATAAGGTCATCTATGAGAATCACCATCAATTTCTCCCACCTGATCATCCTAGATATTTTGCCCCTTGGAATGAAGTCCTGCCACAATCACGTGGGAGATTGGATGAGAATTTGGGACGGTTCCACGACTCCTCCACCACTTGGCATGAGCCGGTAAGGGTTTGTAACTATTGTGTGCTATATTGGCTGGAAATAAAGATTGCCCGCTAACACTTTATTTTGTTTAAATACTCCATCTTTTATCATTTACCATATTGGTCCCACCTCAAGATCAATCACCTGCTTGATCCCATGCATATCTTCAAGAATGTGGCATCTATCATTTGGGAGCATTTGAATGGGACATGAGATTCTACAGGCATAAGGGAGGATCTACGTACCACAGGGAGGATGCGTGAAGCTTGGCCAAAAGAGAGACCAAATTGGCATGTTTTTTTACCTTGTGCACCTGGATGTTATCAAAGCTAGAGATGGCGACGGTGAAGCATGCTATTACTACAATTCGTACTCCCCACTGGATGCATGAGGTGTTTGAAGGGAGCCTTTACAAAGAGCAAGAAAAGAGGTGTAGAGCAATTACATGGCTCGAAATCTCATGATTGGCACAAGATGCTCCAAGTAAGTATTTTATGTGCATAATATCTTTTTCCTTTCAAATTTGTAAGTGAATAATTATAAGCAACTAATCAACCACCTCCTTGTGGGTTCAATTCATACTACCTACTAGCATTTCATGTAGTGCATCGAAGGATGTGAAAGATTGTATTTACAAGATGGGTGAGCTTATGAGGTACTTTACATGATACAAAATATGATGCGTATCAATGCTCCATGCAAGGTGTTCATATTGCTAATATGCTGTACTTTTTCATTTCTAGGTATGTGAGCTCAAAGGAAATAGATCCCACCACACTTGAAAATGCTCGAGTTACTTCAGTGAAGGTGGTTTGTTTAGTGGAGGAGACATTTCCACATTCTATTCTCACAAGCCAACTACATCTTATAGTGCATTTGGTGGATGAGATAGCTCTCTCCCACAACTATGGAGAGATGATGAAGACCTAAGGATGACCTCTATTGTGCCTCAAGGGAAAGGATGCAACAAAGTAATAGACATAGAGTTGCATAATAGTATCAACATCTATTGCGTGCTTAATAGTGATGTGATGAAAAGATGGGTGACAAGATAGGAGGATGCAAAGGCAAGAAGACAAGAAGAAAGGGCCCTCTTTCGTACACACCATGGATCTCGTGTGCCATACCCTCAGTATCTAAGAGCACTTCCAAAGGATATTCATGTGGATTGGCTACTTGATGAAATGGAGAAAGTAGAGAAAGACGAGGGGATGCATATGACAATGGAAGAATCAGAGTATGCTAGGGGATGCATGAGCAAGGTCAGTATATAGAACGTTGTGCATAAGTTAGGAGCTTTCAATAATTTAGATTGCTTATTTAATTGATTTTTTCTTGGTGTAGTGCACTATGTTCAATGCTATATGGTGTGAGGGCAAGCATTTTCGAACACAACGGATTGATGATAAGAGAAACACACAAGATTGCAGTGTCATTGCTAGCTTTGAGGGAGCCAATGGAGCCATGAATGATTATTGTGGCAAAATCCAAGATATTATTAAGCTTGACTTTCGACGCTTCTTTGTGTATGTTTTGGATGTAAAGTGGTTTAAGGACGTGGTGGAAAGAGGCCCTAATGCAACAATCAAATGCCATGCAAGTAGCTTTGTAACTATTGACTCCACAAAGTTTTGGCAAAGTAGGAAGGACACACTAGTACTACCACAACAATGTGAACAGGTACTATGCACACATATAAAAATACTCGCTTTTAAATATTTGATGCAAGAAAAATAACATGATTGTATTTGTGTTTGAATTAGGTTTTCTATCAACCAATGGTGGATAATAATAGATGGTGGCATGCCATACCTATTATGCCACGTTCCAAAGTGATGTATAGTACATTTACTAATATGGAGTGTATGGAGGAGGATCATGGCCATGGACGTGATGATGACCGTGATACGAGAGAGGAGGAGGATCATGAGATAGGAGATACAGATATTGAGGCCATTACCCGTGAGGACGAGCCTACCATTGGTGATGCTGATTTCGATGAGCACATGAGTAGCACAAGTAGTAGTGGGTTGAATGTATTTGTAGATCTAAACACTTGTTTGGATTTTGAAGTAGATAGTTTGGCAAGGGTTGATCTCATTGAGGATGAGATTGAACCGTAGCCCCATCATTGATATTGGCAAAACTATTTTACATATTGTCTCATTCTCCTCACTCACTCAATTCTTGTATATGTGGGCTTGCAAAAAAGCATTGATGTTTTTGTTAAAATTATGTGCTTTGGTAATCATGGGCAATATTTGGAAAGCAATGACCAAAATCTCATTTTCTGTATTCTTTGGTTTGTATCTATGTACGCGTCTAATAGTGCGTCTAATTCCCAGTGTAAACGTGCAAATAAACATGCTAATACATGTGCAAATAGATGCACTAATAAACGCGATGTTAGACGGACCCGTATTTTCTCAGTTTTAATGCACAAATAGATGTGTTAATACACGTGCAAATAGATGAGTTGTTAGATGTGCTTTTAGATGCACCCGTAATTCCTCTACTAAAGCAACGCCTATAGACATGCCCACTATTTTGTGCATCTACCAAGCGCCTCTATAGTGGCTTTGTGTTGTTGTGTTCAGCAGCAAATGAGTGACATGGAAGCTATACTTAAAGCATTAGAACTTGGTTATAATAGATCATACACAACGAAAGGGGAAAGAGGTGAAGAAAGAGAGAAGAAGAGGAAAAGGAAAGAGGGAAAAAGAGACATATGTCTCCTTCTCTTATGCTCATGCATAAGCATAAGCATAAGAGAAGGAGACATATGCTCATACTTATGCTTATGCAACACCTATTTCATTAATTTTGGACTGATGCACTGTCCAAATTCATTTTGTGAGATAATTTTGGATAAAGCATTTAAAGAAAAGAGGCTCTTATAAAACAAAAATTTGAGTCAAAAAGTAAGATTTTCAAAAATCAAATTAGAAAAAATGACATGACATGTTATTAAAACTAGAGTACATTAAAAAAAGAGGACATCACATTGTTAAAAGAGACAAAAAGTAAGATTTTAAAAAATCAAATTAGAAAAAATGGTGTGACATGTTATTAAAACTAGAGTACATTTTAAAAAAAGCATGACACATTTGTACAAGAAGTAGATTATATAACTCAAAGCCATATGGTGTTAAAAAACACCTTCCATTAGCTCAGCCTAGAAGATCTCATCTCTGTCTCTCTTTTCTATTACAACTTTACATTAGAGAACTAAAAAGTTTTTGTGGAACTGTAGTTTCATTTCTTGTCGATTACAGTTACTTTAGAAAACACATAAGTCTCTATGGAATAAAATTTCTATGGAATTAAATTTCCATCACTTGACTATTAAGTCATTAGAGAGAGCATATGTCCTTGAAAGTGCCTACTATGGCATTGGCTTCATGAAAACAAGTAGACTTTAAACTTGCAGGCCATGCGTAACCAGGGCTGGCATCGAAAATCTCGTCACAGACTGTCCTCACAACTTGTTTCGAATCTTCCGCCGACTTGTAAGCATTCGACAACTCTTCTTTTCTCTCTTGGCTTTCCTCATCTTCACCATTTTTTTCAATACAGCTTCTAGCCACTGCCATATCCTGTACGAAAATTTAACTCGTTAGCATAAGAAGTACGTGATTAAAAGAAGTGAAAAAGAAAGCTAGGGATATTCACCTCTTCTGCTGAGTTCAAATCAAGCAGCCATGTGCATAACATATTCTCCTCGAATGATTTTCCCTTCATTGGTCCATACAAAAGAGATCTAAGATACAATTTGAGTTCAGTAAATGAAGTCGGGTAGTAACTATCATTGTCTTAGAGGGAAAGTGGGAGAAGGAGAGTGAGGGAGTGATAGCGAGGGATGCACAGTGAGCTGCCCCTCCTTCAAGAGTGATAGAAAGTGAGGGAAGACGTAAAGTGAAAGACGAATACAAGTTAATCAGAAGGACTAGGATGTAAGAAATAAGAGAGTGTTTGTGGAAGGACTACGATGGAAGAATACAAGTGCACTAAGGCACGATGTGTTTGCTATGATAAGGATAAGGGTTGGAATAAAGTGAGAGAAGCATTGGAAATGCTCTACTTTAAGTGAGTGGAGATTGTTCAACTGAATAAAATTTTGCACAGCATTGGGAATGCTATACTTTAAGTGAGTGGAGCATTGGGAATTGATACTTTGGAGTGAAATGTATTACAAATATTACATCATCACATATTCATATCAAAATTCTCATTACACAAGGTTATATTTCCAAATAATCACATCATCACACATTCATATCATAAAATTGTGTGCATGAAATAAATATATAAATATCATGACTAAATGCCACTTAAGTAATAAGTCACAAATTGGTGTATAATCAACAAAAACTACATCATGATTCATACATTGCAACAAATAAATGTCAACCATAATATTCATGGAATAAACAACATCATGAGAATATGCTCCTCATGCATATATACAAACACAACATCATACATGCATCACAACTCTTCTGATGCTTCTAGTGGAGATTGTGGCAACTCTTCTGATGCTTCCAATGGAGGCTATGGTGCTCTAGATGTACACTCAGTCTCTACTTCTTCTATAGTATGTAGTGCTTTCGGAGGACACTCAGTATCCTCTTCCTTAAATGCAAGCAGAGGCTATGGCAACTCTTCTGATGCTTCCAGTGGAGGCTGTGGTGTTGTAGGTGTACACTGAGTCTCTAATTCTTCTGTAGTGTGCAGTGCTTTCACAGTAGACTCAGTCTCCTCTTCCTTAAATGCAAGCTCTGATATTGCTTCAGTTGCACATTGTATTCTAATGGCAGTAATTAGGTCTCGAATGATTTCAGCCCTAAACAATTGTATATCCTCCTGTGAATATTTGAGCTCCAAAGAGTCTTCCAATGAGACCTGTGGCTTAAGTGAGATCAAAATTTCTTTGAAAATCAACATGCAGTTATAGGCAACTCTCCACCCACAACTATGCCCATCTTCCTACTAGTCTACTACTAAATGCTTTTGGAAGTCTAGCGAGTCTTTGTACCATCCTGTTTCTCTCATAGCAGATACCAACTTCTCAATCGACTTGCTCATCATGACATAGTAAAAAAACTTAGTGTGTCTATTACATAAGGTACATAATATAGAAGTAACAACAGATTAATTATAGAATACTTACGTTTGCACTGAGCCATGAAAGCCTGCAATCGAGTTGACAAACCAACAATAGTTGTCTTTAAGGTCCCAAACCACCAGACTCCAATGTTCCCTACACAAATAATTAAGAACCATTATTATTTAACACAATGTTGCCAGTATAAGATGAAAATAAAGGTTGCCATGATACATCTCGTGATATGCCATAAATAGGACTCACACGCCATGTAAATGTAAAGGCTATAACCATTTATAAACATTGGCTATCATCTTTCTGCTATCGCTAAGTATAGGAGAAAGGAGGGAATCCAACATATACACACGGTTTTGTACGGCTCTACAAAATCATGAGATAACTATACTGCACCAATAAATTAATGAATATTAGCTTATTAGATTTAATCAAAATATTGAATTATCAAGCAGAGAAAAAGTTTGTATTTAACCTGAGAATGGCCATCATAATGTTGTTATTGACCTCATTTGAAGCTCTAGAGAGGATTGAAATCTCCTCTCCCCCAAATTCAAGATACTGAGGTCTATGTTGAATCATAACCCTAACATTAAAAGAGCTTCCCAATTCTTCCAATGAAGCCATGTTTGTAGAGTTGAGGTCTTCTATCCCCTTTGACTCTTTGACAGCATTCATTTTGCACTCCTTTGAGCCATTATCTATTTGCCTTGTGGGAGGGTCCATAATGTCGCCCTTAATGATTGCTCGAATGGTACATGTTATAAATGCATAGAGATGCAAATCCATATATGTTGACAGTGTGGTATCATTTTGTATCTCAAAAATTTGACCAAGTACCAAAAAGCAATTGTAGCCCACCCTCAATCCACAATTATAGATGTGGCTATCCTCTTGATGTGATACCTGACATGTTATATACTCTATTTGTTGTGCCAAGTCACATTGCCGCATTACTGTGTCAATAGCACCTACTAACTTTCGAGCCAATCTGCACATCAAAACATATAACAACAGTGAATATGTGCATTGCATATCAATCTACATGTCAAGAAGTGACAACAAGTGTAGTCTATACTTACTCTGACACAGTGCCATGGACGGATGTCATTGAGTTGGCAAAGAAGCACTTCTTAGCAAAGATGTCCACGAGTACCAAACTCCAATGTGAGCTGCATTATCAATAAAGAATAATTACTGTGTTTGAGACAATTCTAGCAATGCAATAGAAAAAACAAGTAGGGTTTGATGCTTACTTCTCATAATATGCTGTAAAGATAAGTCGTGCCTCATTCATAGGAACGTGCTTCAATTACTTGCAAACATCCTCTATGGTTTCTTCTTTGTTGCGAAGCACTTCCGAAATAAGAGGATCGAGGATATATGAAACGCTTTGTATATTCTGAGGAAAATTTGCTATAACATTACTATATTTAAAAAAAAAGTATTAGCTTCTTGGGTTTAATCAAAATAAGCAAAGTATAAAGCCAAGGAAAAGGCTGCATCAAACCTGAGGATGGTTGTAATGACTTTGACATTAACCTCTTTCTTAAAATTCAAGAGGATTAAAATCTCTTCTTCACCAAATTCAAAAAAATGAGGTTGTTGTCGAATTAACATAGCGGTGAATGAACTTCCAATCTGCTACAATAGAGTCATATTTTCATGACTCATCTTATTGACAGAGTAGTCTACATCATATTCTTCTTCACTTGCTATGTCTTCTACATCCTCCTTCTTCTATGAAAATATAAAAAAGTTATGAGATGTACACTTCCCAAATACAGGCTTAAACAAGCATAGAAATATAAAGATAAGATTTCATACATGCTGCAATGTAGTCATATTTTTAGGTTGTTCCCCAGCATTAATAATGGTTTTTTCATTAGATTGCATAGAATTATACAGATAAGGTTTCATACATGCTTTCATTAGAGTGAGTCTCTCCTCCTCTTGGAGGAAAAATTTAAAAAGTTATGAGATTTACACATCCCAAATAAAAATAGAGGTTTAAATAATCATAGAAGTATAAAGATAGCATGCTTTCATTAGACTCAGTCTCTTCTCCTCTTGGAGGAAAATATAAAAAAGTTATGAGATTTACACATCCCAATTAAAGGCTTGAACAAGCATACAAGTATAAAGATAAGGTTTTATACATGCTACAATGTAGTCATATTTTCAGGTTGTTTCCCAATGGTAGCAATTAGACGCTGAATACTCTCAGCCCGAAACGCTAGTAGATCGGCTTCTATATATGATTCCATTTTGACTGGTAACTCCAAATCAAAAATCTCTCTAAGAAACAACATGCAGTTGTAGGAAACTCTCCACCCACAGCTGTGCCCATCTTTTTGCTCCACTGGTAGACGTTGTTTGAATTCTACTTAGTCTTGTTGCTCCGTGGTTGTTCTGATAGCAGATACTAGCTGATATGCAGCACTGTCCATCATGACATATTAAATATATTAATATGTCATGATCATAAGATACAAAATAAGAAAGTAACAAAACTATTAAGAGAATAATTACCTTGGAGAGTTGGCATGATAGGCTTCCATTGAATTCACAAACCACAAATGGTTGACTTCAAGGTCCCAAGCGATCAGACTCCAATGTGAGCTACATGACCAGAATAAAAATGATTATTGTTTTACACAAACTTGCCAAAGAAATAATAAAAATAAGGTTGGAGTTGATACTTACTCCTCATGATAAGGCATAAAGATGACTCACACCCCATCTAAATTCAAAGGGCTTAACCAAGTACAAACATCTTCTATAGTCTTTTGAGGAGAGCTAAGAATAGAAGAAAGGAGAGCATCGAGCATGTAGACACAATTTTGCACTGCACTAGGAAGCTGAGAAATAACTACACTGCACCAAGAAATAAACAAACGTTAGCTCATAGAATTGATTTGCATTTTGCACTAGGAAACTGAGATATAACTACACTGTAAACAAATAAACAAATGTTAGCTCATTGAAGTAGCAACAAATAAACAAACGTTACCTGAGAATGGCCAGGATAACATTATCATTAGCCTCTTTTAAAGGATTGGAGAGGATTGAAACCTCCTCTCTACCAAAGCTCAAATACTGAGGTTCTCATTTCAAAACGATCCTAACTTCAAATGAGCTTGCCATTTTATCTGATGCAGCTAAATTTACAGAATAAATTTACAGAATGGGTCTCTGTCATAGCTTGTATTCTATGTTTGCGGTCATTCTGCTTTTCCATGGTGTCTTTAAAGCTCTTGTGCTCATGGGATTCTTCCACAACAACACAAAGCAACTATAGACGTGCTTGGTAGACGCGCAAAATAGCGGGCGCGTCTATAGGCATTACTTGAGTAGAGGTATTACGGGCACGTCTAACAGCTCATCTATTTGCGCGTGTATTAACACATCTATTTGCGTGTTTAAACTAAGAAAATACGGGCCTGTATAACATTGCTTTATCAGTGCGTCTATTTGCGCATGTATTAACACGTCTATTTGCGCGTCTAAACTGAGAAAATATGGGCCCGGCATTTATCAGCACATCTATTTGCGCGTGCATTAGGGCATTTATTTGCACGTTTACACTAGGAATTAGATGTATATTTAGATGCAAACTAGAGAATATAGAAAGTGAGATTTTGGTGTACATAATTGCTTTCCAAACATTGCCCATGATTACCAAAGCACATAATTTTAACAAAAACATCAATGCTTTTTTGCAAGCCCACATATACAAGAATTAAGTGAGTGAGGAGAATGAGACAATATGTAAAATAGTTTTGCCAATATCAATGATGGGGCTACGGTTCAATCTCATCCTCAATGAGATCAACCCTTGCCAAACTATCTACTTCAAAATCCAAACAAGTGTTTAGATCTACAAATACATTCAACCCACTACTACTTGTGCTACTCATTTGGAACATGGCATAATAGGTATGACATGCCACCATCTATTATTATCCACCATTGGTTGATAGACAACCTAATTCAAACACAAATACAATCATGTTATTTTTATTGCATCAAATATTTAAAAGCGAGTATTTGTATATGTGTGCACAATACCTGTTCTCATTGTTGCGGTAGTACTAGTGTGTCCTTCCTACTTTGCCAAAACTTTGTGGAGTCGATAGTTAAAAAGCCACTTGCATGGCATTTGATTGTTGCATTAGGGCGTCTTTCCACCACGTCCTTAAACCACTTTACATCCAAAACATACACAAAGAATAATCGAAAGTCAAGCTTAATAATATCTTGGATTATGCCACAATAATCATCCATGGCTCCATTGGCTCCCTCAAAGCTAGCAATGACACCGTAATCTTGTGTGTTTCTCTTATCATCAATCCGTTGTGTTCGAAAATGCTTGCCCTCACACCATATAGCATTGAACATAGTGCACTACACCAAGAAAAAATCAATTAAATAAGCAATCTAAATTATTGAAAGCTCCTAACTTATGCATAACATTCTATATACCGACCTTGCTCATGCATCCCCTAGCATACTCCCATTCTTCCATTGTCATATGCATCCCCTCATCTTTCTCTGCTTTCTCCATTTCATCAAGTAGCCAATCCACATGAATATCCTTTGGAAGTGCTCTTAGATACTGAGGGTATGGCACACGAGATCCGTGGTGTGTACGAAAGAGGGCCCTTTCTTCTTGTCTTCTTGCCTTTGCATCCTCGTATCTTGTCACCCATCTTTTCATCACATCACTATTAAGCACGCAATAGAGGTTGATACTATTATGCAACTCCGTGTCTATTACTTTGTTGTGTCCTTTCCCTTGAGGCACAATAGAGGTCATCCTTAGGTCTTCATCATCTCTCCATAGTCGTGGGAGAGAGCTATCCACATCAACAAGAAACTCAGAAATATATACAAGTGACTCTTGTACCAACCAACCCTCGGCCATGCTACATCTCACGAAGCCCTTCAAGGTCTTCATGAAGCGCTCGAGGAAGAACAACCATTGTGCATGTATAGTATTGCATATAGCAATCTCATCCACCAAATGTACTATAAGATGTAGTTGGCTTGTGAGAATAGAACGTGGAAATGTCTCCTCCACTAAACAAACCACCTCCACTGACATAACTCGAGCATTCTCAAGCGTGGTGGCCAGATCTATCTCCTTTAAGCTCACATACCCAGAAATGAAAAAGTACACCATATTAGCAATATGCATTCAAACTTGCATGGAGCATTGATACGCATCATATTTTGTTTCATGTAAAGTACCTCACAAGCTCGCCCATCTTGTAAATACAATCTTTCACATCCTTCGATGCACTACGTGAAATGCTAATAGGTAGTATGAACTGAACCCATGAGGAGGTGGTTGATTAGTTGCTTATATTTATTCACTCATAAATTTGAAAGGAAAAAGATATTATGCACATAAAATACTTACTTGGAGCATCTTGTGCCAATCATGAGATTTCAAGCCATATAATTGCTCTACACCTTCACTACAAGGCATAGGCCATTTTCCGACGAAAATACCGACGCTTTTTACATTAAAATTTTTTTTTTCACGGGCGCAAACGTCGCTATAAGTGTCGCTAAAAGCGTCGAAAAAGGACCGTCGCTATAAAACATCACTATATAGCGACACTGGCAATCGTCGCTATATAGCGACGATGTAAACGTTGCTATATAGCGACACTGTTAATCGTCGCTATATAGCGACACTGGTAAACGTCGCTATATAGTGACGATTAACAAAAGTAAAAAAAAAGGGTTAGTGGGGCTAAACAGGGCTTCCTTTTGGCCCTGTTTAGCCCCATTAATCCTTTTTTTTTTTGGTAATTACAAAAGAAAGTTTTTTATAACAAAATTTCCCTTGCCTGCAAGGTGATACAAAATTGTTCTTGTGAAATGATGAGTAACAAAAGCATATACATGTCAGACATATACAACAGTGTTTGTAACAAAATTACCCTTTCGAAAGGGCGATACAAAATTGCTCAAACGAGCGGATATACAAAATGCTACTACCACTGCTACTCATCCGAATCTGAATCATCCTCGTCTTGTTGGCCTGTTCCTTGGTCCTCAACACCTGCGTCTTCTCCTTCGTCCTCGCCACCTGCGTCTGATCCTTGGCCATGTTGATCGCTCGCCTCCGATGATGGGACGCTTGAGCTTTGACCCTAAGAGTAAACCATATAAATCAAAAATTAGATTGGAACTTAAATTAAAAAGTGAGATTACAAGTAGGAGTAAACTTATACCGTGCGAGCAGCCACCTCAGCCCAATCGACCGTCGCTCCCATTGCCTCTTGCTCAATGAACCACGGCTTTGTTCCTATCCAAAATGCGCATCGCGTCTCTGCATCTGTAGGAAGATGACCCATCACAGCTTGGTGTGGATCCAATTTACGAGAGTTAGAGTTAGCTAAAGTGCATGTAATATGTAGTAAAACAAATAGAACAATACATTAAATGAGAAGAAGTAGACTTACCACGGTTGCCTCGAATACATACCGTCTGCCTGCACCAAAGTGCAAAGTACCTATGACGTCCAGCTGTCTCTTCGCAGCCCTCCTCTGACCCTCGAACATTTTGGGATGGTCCCTATGTTGCTTCTTGAAGTACTTCTAATCAGCTTTGTCTGCCCAGCTGGGTTTAGCCAACCCCTTTGTGATGGAAGTACGCAAGGTTGATCTACGATGCTTTAGAACCAAACCCATGCGCTCTCGCATATAATCATCATTAAACTCCACATTTGGCAGATTAGGGTATCTTTGTTTTAACTCATCGATCACCACCTGCTTCTTTTGGGCATCTTGATACTACCAATCGGTATTTATGCCGCTCTTGAAGTGATGACTCATCAACCTCCTCATGGCGGCCATCACTGCTTTGCCTTTTTTATCTTCTATTATCTCTCCGGCAGATGTGATTTGATAGGAGAGATCCCCTGATGAGTAAGGGGGACTAACGGTGGCAGAGTCTGAAGGAGTGGAAGCTACGCGAGTGCTTCCGGAGCGAGGAGTAGTAGTGGGAGTAGGAGAGGGAAAGGGACCTGACTGATACTGTGTCTCCGGACCAAGTGGAGACCTAAAGGAGCATGTGTGCTGACTCCTCTACATCTCCTGAGTCAGCACTACATGAGCCGCCCGTCCTACTCTTCCTTCCCTTGCGAGAGGCATGCACAGGTGATGATCCCGCGGTTGAAGGGGCGTGAGGGGATGGCTGGGCAGTACGTCCACCCATCAGTGTAGGGGAAGGAATTGCTGAGGTCCTCTGAGAGAGTAGACAGAAGAATCTCGCTGCCTCCTCATCGCTCATCTGCGCTACAAACTCGTCGGGACTCCCGACAAAGCCATGCGCGGCTAGCAAAGGAGTTCCCCGAGGGGTAGTCACTCGGGGTAGTCGCCTGAGAGGAATCAAAGTCCTCTGGAGCATATAGATCATGAGCTCTCCTCCTCCGAGGCTGCCCATGCTCGTCGGATGAGCGACGTGATCCCATGTCTAACATAGACACAAACACGAAAACAGAAAACAAAAAAACAAACATAAGCATAGGCATAGGCATAGGCAAGAAGAAAGAAGAGGGAAAGGAAAGAAGAGGGAAAGGAAAGAGGGAAAGAAGAGGGAAAGGAAAGAGAAGAGGAAGAAAAGGGAAATAGAGAATAAGAGTTAGAGAGAATAAGCTCATGCTTATGCTTATGCGGAAATAGAGAATGAGAGAAGGGGGAAATAGAGAAGGGGAAAGAGATGAGGGGGAAGAAGCATAAGCATAAGCTTATGCAGAAATAGAGAATGAGCTTATGCGGAAATAGAGAATGAGAGAAGCATAAGCTCATGCTTATGCTTCTCTCATTCTCTATTTCCGCATAAGCTCATTCTCTATTTCCACATAAGCTTATGCTTATGCATGAGCTTATGCGGAAATAGAGAATGAGAGAAGCATAAGCATGAGCTTATGCTTCTCTCATTCTCTATTTCCGCATAAGCTCATGCATAAGCATAAGCTTATGCGGAAATAGAGAAATAAAGAAGGGGGAAAATTAAGCATAAGCTCATGCTCATGAATGAGCATGAGCTTATGCGAATGAGAGAAGGGGGAAAGAGATGAGGGGGAATGAGAGAAGCATAAGCATAAGCTTATGCGAAAATAGAGAATGAGCTGATGCGGAAATAGAGAAGGAGAGAAGCATAAGCTCATGCTTATGCTTCTCTCATTCTCTATTTCCGCATAAGCTCATGCATATAGAGAAGGAGAGAAGGGGGAAATAGAGGAGAGAAGGGGGAAATAGAGAAGGAGGAAATGAGAGAAGGGGGAAATAGAGAAGGGGGATAGAGATGAGGGGGAATGAGAGAAGCATAAGCATAAGCTTATGCGGCAATAGAGAATGAGAGAAGCATAAGCATGACCTTATGCTTCTCTCATTCTCTATTTCCACATAAGCTCATGCATAAGCATAAGCTTATGCGAAATAGAGAAGCGGGAAATAGAGAAGGGGGAAAGAGATGAGGGGGAATGAGAGAAGCATAAGCATAAGCTTATGCGGAAATGGAGAATGAGCTTATGCGGAAATAGAGAATGAGAGAAGCATAAGCTTCTCTCATTCTCTATTTCCACATAAGCTCATGCATAAGCATAAGCTTATCCGAAAATAGAGAAATAAAGAAGGGGGAAACTTAAGCATAAGCTCATGCTCATGCATGAGCATAAGCATGAGCTTATGCTTATGCTAGCATAAGCATAAGCCCCCCACAACCTCCCACTTAAAGGACAATGTGCCTTTAAGGGAGAACAACCAGTGAGCATACTATCCAATGCCCATCAATACACGACAATACTCAAACCACTGACTAGGTAGACTCTTCGTCAGCATATCTGTAGGGTTATCATCTGTATGAATCTTGACAAGCTCTATGCGCTTGTCCTCAAGTACCTCCCTAATGAAATGGTACCTGACCTCAATGTGTTTGGTCTTTGCATGAAAGACCGGATTCCATGCTAGCTGAATAGCACTCATGGAATCACTATGCAATGTCGGTACACCTGTATGAATCCCCAAATCTCCCACTAGCCGATCAAGCCATATAGCCTCCTTGCAACCCTCTATGGCTGCAACATACTCAACCTCTGTGGTAGACAAAGCAACACACTTCTGTGCGCGAGACATCCACGACACTGCACCACCTGTAAAGGTGAACACATAACCAAAAGTGGATCTCCTACTATCCACATGCCCTGCATAGTCTGAATCTGTGTACCCAAGTACACGCATGTCTCCTTTACCAAAGCAAATGCACATCTCCTTGGTACCCTTCATGTACCTCATGATGCACTTAACTGCCTCCCAATGCCTCTTTCCTGGATTAGCCATATACCAGCTAACAACTCCCACTGCAAATGCAATGTCTGGTCTAGTAGCTATCATAGCATACATAAGACTCCCAACTGCTGATGCATAAGGAACCTTAGCCATCATGGCCCTCTCCTCTTCTGATTTGGGACTATCTGTATGACTCAGTTTCACATATGGAGGCAATGGAGTACTCATTGCCTTCCCCCCCTCCATAGTGAAACGCTGCAATACTTTTGTAGCATACTCTTTTTGTGAAAGCCAAAGGAGTTTCCTACTCCGATCACGCGTGATGCGCATACCAAGAATATGACCTACAAGTCCCAAATCCTTCATATCAAAGGCCTCATGCAACTTGGCCTTTAATGCATCTAGCTCATAAGTATTCTTGCTAGCCAATAGCATATCATCCACATATAGTGCCAGGATTATCAGGCTATTATCCTTAGCCCTTTTAGTGTAGAGGCAGTGATCAATTTCACTCCTTCTAAAACCCTGGGACCGAATGAAAGCATCAAACTTCTGATACCATTCTCTAGGTGCTTGCTTAAGACCATAGAGACTCTTCTTCAACTTGCAAACTAAATGCTCTTTTCCCTTTTCTTCAAAGCCTTCCGGCTGCACCATGTAAATTTCCTCATGCAAATCCCCATGCAAGAAAGCTGTCTTGACATCCATCTGCATAAGCTCCATATCCTCTACTGCCACTAGTCCAAGCATGCATCTAAGTGTGGTCATCTTCACAACCGGAGAGAATATCTCATCGAAGTCCACACCCTTCTCTTGCTTGAACCCTTTAGCAACCAAACGGGCCTTGTACCTAGGCACATCATCACCTGTGACCTTCATTTTGTAGACCCATTTACATGGCAATGCTTTCTTTCCATGTGGCAAAGAAACCAAGTCCCAAGTCTTATTCTTCATAAGTGAACTCATCTTTGATTGCATAGCATACTCCCACTTGCGTTGATCCTCACGCATCATAGCCTCTTTGTAGCAAGAAGGCTCCCCGCAATCAGTAAGCATCACATAGTCTACCCCTGGAACAAACCTATCATGCGGTCTAGACACTCTAGATGATCTTCTCAAGGGCATTTCAGCCTGCTGCCCACTTGCATATCCGCCACATTTGGCTCATCATTTCCACCAATAGATGATCCATCATCTACCCTTGATTGTATACCTGTGGGAGTACTTGGTGGTACCATTTCTTGCACATTTGGTGCATGGACAGCTTGCTGTCTATCAACATATGCAGGTGGATTCACATCCTGGAAAGTGATTTTCCTCATTTCCACATCCCTCATGGGTGCCTTATGCATCTTCTTCCCATTGAAGACTACATCATGGCTACGTATGATCTTCTTTGCTTCTGGATCCCAGAGACGATATCCCATCTCTCCACTTTCATCATAACCCAGAAAGATGCATTTCCTAGACTTAGGATCTAGCTTCTTTCGAAGCTCTTTTGGCACATGTGCATATGCCTCACACCCAAATATATGCAAATGAGAGTAAGAGGGCTTCTTGCCACTCCATGCCTCTTCAGGAATACCACCATCCAAACTCTTACTAGGTGATCTATTGATCACATGCACTGCAGTCTTCATGGCCTCAGCCCAAAAACCACCAGAAAGACTTGCATTGGAAAGCATGCATTGCAACCTTTCTTGAATGATACGGTTCATCTTTTCTGCAACTGGATTTTGCTCTGGAGTACGAGGGGATGTGAGCTCCCTTTTAATCCCACGTATATCACAGAAATGCTGAAAGTCATGAGAGAGATACTCTCCGCCATTGTCAGTCCGTAGGCATTTAAGCGTTCTACCTGACTGATTCTCAACCAAGGCCAGCCATTTCTGAAATACCTGGAACACATCACTCTTCCGAGCTATAGCATAAGCCCACACTTTCCTAGTTGCATCATCAAGGAATGTCACATAGTATTCAGCCCCGCCTAATGACCGTGTAGGCATGGGACCACATACATCTGAATGCACCAAATCAAGCTTTTCAAACTCTTTCTTTCCCCTTCTTTTATGGGCTGATTTAGTCTGCTTCCCATAGAGACATTGCTCACAAAATTCAAAATTAGAGAAACTCAAATGCGGTACATAACACAAGCGGCATAAGAGTTTCATTCCATTCTGGCTCATGTGCCCCAACCTGCAATGCCACAAAGAAGTGCTTGGTTGCTCGGTTATTGCAACAACATGATCAAATACCCCTGATACATGTAAGGGATACAAAGTCCCACACTTGGCACCCCTGGCCAAAAGCATAGAGCCCTTTTGAATTTTCCAACTCTGAAAGCCAAAAGTGGTGTGAAAACCAGCATCATCTAGCTGACCCACTGAAATAAGACTCTTGGTCAGCTTAGGCACATGTCTCACATGTTTCAAAACAAATGCAGACCCATTTGCAAAAGAAAACTTTATATCACCTGCTCCCACTATGTCACATGCATAGTCATTTCCAAGATGCACACATCCTGTCTTTCCACTGTCATAAGTGGAGAACCATTCCCTATGGGGAGTAACATGGAATGAAGCACTAGAATCCAAAATCCAATCCTAGGAATATGCATCATCTGAAGTGGTAAGCAACTCTGCAGATAAACTAGACATGAAGAGAACGTCATTGTCACTATCATGTGTGACTGCATTGATCTCCTCAACCTTCACTTTTCCTTTGTCCTCCCTTGGACTCTCTTCCTTTTGATTTGCACCCCAATTTGCATTCTTTTTCTTATCCTTTTGCTCTCTTTTCAGCTTGTAGCAATCCTTTTTCATATGGCCCTTCTTGCCACAGTGGTAACACTCAATGTTCCGTGCCCTGGATTTGCTACGTGACTTCCCTCTTTCTTGGGACTTCCCCCTGAACTGTGATCTGCCCCTTTGCACATTTAAGGCTGCATCTTGCTTGTTGCAATCCATAGAATTTTGTCTAATCTCCTCGGCCAACAAGCTACCCACAACATCATCAAATTTCAGTACTCTACCAGGTGCAGAGTTACTAACAGCTGTACGGAAGGTATCCCATGAGGATGGCAATGAACATAAGAGAAATATTGCCTTAGTCTCCGCATCAAAATTCATCTTCTGAGCCTGAAGCTAGCTGAAAATAATATTGAATTCATTCAAGTGAGAAGCAATGGAGACCCCTTCCTTCATCTGCAGCTCAAACAACCTCTTCATGAGGTAAACTTTATTAGAGGCAGTTTCCTTCTCATAAGTGGCACACAGTTTCTTCCACAAATCTTCCGTAGTCTGCTCATTTACTACTGTGAAATAAACTGACTCTGCAAGATGAAGTCTAATAGTAGACTTTGCTAATGCATCCAACTCATTCCAATCATCCTCAGACATATTTGCAGGCTTAGCTTCAATCCCTGCCAAGGGTTTAATCTGCTTCTTTTGAATAAGCACATCCCTTATTTGTTCTTTCCACAAAGAAAAGTTTGTCCCATCAAACTTTTTAATGCTGAAAAACTCCTTTTCAGGCATGGAAGAGGATGCCATGATGCAAATGAAACAAAATCCCAAATGCTAGTCCCTGCAAGAGAGAATCACACAAAAATACAGGTGCACCCAAATGTGTATGCCACAATAGACTGAAATATCACAAAAAACTCAAAGCTCAAAGCATCAAAAGATGCATCTGACTCATGTGCATATACTATGCATCCATATGAGCAAATCTGGCCCAAAAGAAAATGCCAATAAGTGCCAAATGACTCAAGCATAAACACTGTCCACTGGCATATGCATCAATTATATCTCATCCAAGAGAGCATAGCACTATCAGTGCATCACCAACAATGTGTCAAAGCTGTCCCTCAGCATAAAATAGCATCCATGTGCAAAGCGTCCATAAAAAATAGCATCCCACAAGGCAATTTGGGCCTATCAGCGCATCCAACAAGGACCGCAATGCATCCAAATGGCCTATAAATCATCCATTGCAACCCAATGCATACCACAAATGAGCGCACACTGCTCAAACTGCAACCAGAGTGATCTGCATAAGGTATGCTCAAGAAATCATAGTCCCACGGTAATGAGTGCTATTGAAAATAGAACCAGAGATGCCTCAAAACATGGGCACCATTGCATAATCAAGAAAATTTGCAAATATCTCTCTTCTGCCAGAACTCCAAAATCCCAACCGATGAGTGAGAAATGGGAGTCAACACTTATCCACTACCATGTGGCATAAATCTAAGGTTTCAAAACCTTAGAATGAAAAATGCATAATAGAGAGACGAAATCGAATACACAGAGATCTATAACTCTGAAAATCCTCCATCGAATCGCGCAAGAAGTGACAGGTAGGGGTTTTTGGGCGTTCGGAATGCAATGGGACAGACGGTTTTGGAAATCGTGGTCTCAATCACTGGGTCCAACACACGGACTGAAAAACGTTTTTGGAAACAGAGCTATCTGTAAACTCCACCGGAGTGCGAATGATGAGCAACATAGAAGTTTAAGGACCTCCTGAGTCCACCGGAACTGACAAATCTGCAAATGGTTGCTCCAAACTTGAGTTCCAACACCCGAGCAAAAAACGCAGGAACTGACACAGTGAGTCAGAAATCCAATGAAATGATCCCAGATTCAAGAATGAAGGTGTTTCCAAGCTCCTGAAGCAATGTGGACACCAAAAGCAAGCAATAGTTGCCTCTACAAGTCAATATGGAGTCTCTGTCATCGAACGGAATAGGGAAAAGCTCAAAAAACGACTTTTTCTTTGAAACCACTTAATAGGCTCTCAAAACCACTTCGCAAAGCCAAAGTGACTTGTGGACAGATTCCTATGAATATGTAAAAGGTTGTGATATATGCCAACGGACTATTAAACACAACACAAAGACTTCAATCCCCTAACAAATATTGTTGCACAAAAACCATTTGAAAAATGGGGGATTGACTATGTGGGTCCCATACATTCAGCAGCAAAAGGAACACAGGCACGCTACATTATTGTGGCCACTGATTACTTTACAAAATGGGCTAAAGCTAAAGCTGTCAGAAAGGTAGATGCCAGAAGCACAACAAGATTCTTATACGAAAATGTGATCACCCGATTCGGATGTCCCATTGAAATTGTGTCGGATAGAGGCACACATTTTGTCAATGAGGTAATCCAAGAACTCTTGTCTAGCTTCATGGTAATCCATAGAAAAAGCACACCCTACTACCCCCAAGGGAATGGACTCACAGAATCCACCAACAAAATCATATGCATTATCCTCACCAAGGTACTAGAACCACAGCGTTCTGATTGGGCAGAGAAACTGAGCAGCCTTATGGGCATATAGAACCACATTCAAGGTCAGTTCAGGGAACACACCTTTTCAATTGGTGTACGGCCTTGAAGCTGTGGTCCCACTTGAATTTGTAATACCAAGTTTACGCATCGCAGTACAGGAACGCATGGGAGACCATGAATCCTTGAAAGAAAGACTCTATTAGTTGGAGAAGCATACAAAGACAAGACTAGTTGCCTACCATGCCATGACAACAGAAAAACGCAGAAGAAAGGCATGCTTTGATAGAAATATGAAAGCTAAAGACATCAAGGAAGGCAACTTAGTCCTGTTATACAATGCCAAAGTACACAAGGGGAAACTGAAGTATCTAGGTCAAGGACCATACCGAGTATGAAAGATGAATCCCATTAGAGTTGTGCTGCTAGAAACATTGGATGGAGTCCAATTCAACACAACAGTAAATGGGAGCCGACTGAAGCGCTACTACATCAACACGCAAGCCATCCTCGACAAAAACGAAGATTTGGGAAACCAAGTCTTCCTTAGTTAGGATTAGATTGTATCATGAGCACTCACTTGCATATGTACATCTTCACACATATAGGTAGCATCAATCGATTTTACCTAGGGATCAGAAGTGATGAATGAGTTCTAGCTGCCCTATGAAAATCCCAGCAAAAAAGCATATAGTTAGTCCCTACCTAGCTACTAGGTCACATGCACTCACACGCTTTCGCTTAGACACATAGATGATTGCATGAATAATTGTACCACACACTTTCATTCCACACTCTCAAAGGATGTATAAAAAAAGATCTCTCTCCCACACACACACACAGAAAGGTCATCCCGGCATGCCAATCAATCTAATGATCAATGGTGCACTACATGCACATGGATGCAGGTTCAAAAAAGATGTTGCCACTAAAGAGGATGCACAGAAAGAGCCCATCGCCTCAACCACAGGACCCCCTCCAGAGTTCGTAGCCATCTACATCCTCTCAACCATGGAGACCACAGGCATTTGTGGTCCAAAGCGATAGCTCCGAAGAAGATTCAGTGCATAACCAAGCAGAACAAATGCCGCCCCAGTGACAACTGACCTACACAGCCATTAACAAGGCCCAATCACTGGAACTTGTCTGGCCACCCACATCGACTTATGCTCTTTCCCAGGAAGCAACATCTTACTCAGAGCAACGGGGTCTAGGCAGTTTGCATGAGAGCCTCAAATCCTTGGAGGACAGTCCTACCCTGACCACCTACATCAAGGACTTTCTCCATTCTTACTACTCCAGCAATGTAAAGGATGGCAAGTACGATACAATCACTGTACATCAAAGCACACTCAACATTATCCTCGATAGTACAATCATTTAAAGGGCTTTCTCACTGCCAAAACAAGGTGGCAAATACCTAAACGGCCTGCTGATGCAAAGTTTATCGAAGTACAGTCTCTCCTCACCAAGGGCACACTGATCCATAGAGACGGCATATTGCTTCGCACAATCCTTGACCATCGCCTCAAGGAAGCAGCACAATTCCTATCCATAATCCTGGGAATTAAGTATGGCAAAGATCACTCCCTTCCATTCGCACATTTGTTTTGCTGAGTAGGAAGCTAAAACAAGACTAAGTCCAGCACTTCGTCATTTTCTTTACCAAAAAACTCGATGGTTCTTCATGCCAAAAATGTAAAATTCCACACTTATTGGCTATAATCATAAAAAAAGAACTACAAGAAAGAGAAATGACTCTGCCCCAGTAACCAAAACCAATTGAGGAGTTGGACATACCCTTCTCACCAGTATGGAAGCCGTCACCTTCTCCAACTATCACATTGATAAGTGCAGATGCCTTAGCAGAAGTACCTATTCTAGAGGTCAGGGTTGCGGAATTGCCCCACGAGATGCTACAGCTCGGTGCACAACTGCAACCAATAAGTCTCCACCAACAGCACCAACCCAAGCTTGAGACAAGGTCGACACCCAAACCTGAGGAAAGATCACCACCAAAGCCTGAGACTACAGCAGCACTCAAACCGCCCATCGACGCCATGCCAATTGATGAGCCACAAGGGGAGCTAGTGCTAGATCATCTTGCCCCAGAACCCTCACAAGGGGGCCATTGGCCCCCCTAGTACCCCCCATGTCCCAGCAAGAGAAACGCGCTCCCACACAATCAAGACAATGTGCCTCGTTGTGCTACTAGCTTACAACACCTATTTCATTAATTTTGGACTTTTTGTGTTATTTTTGGATGAAGCCCAAAAATCCTTCCCAAATGAAAACTTTACTTTGTGAAAATATCCTTCCCAAATCAACATTTTACTTTCTGAAAATATTCTTTCCAAATCAAAAGTTCACTTTGTGGCACTATCATATTCACATAAAAATATTGTTTTTTCAATCTATACTTTTGCACCAACATGCAAGAATTTGAAATAATCCTATATTAGAACTTCTGGCTATATCTAAGTTATTTGTTAATTTAATTATTTTTAATATTTTTCCTTGACGTGATAAATTTATAAATCCATGAAAGGAGACTTAAATATTTCATAAAAATAACATTGTCACTCGCAATATGCACAAAATTTTTAAAACTTTTGATAAATAGAAAAAAGACATGATGCCATAAGATCCAAGTTTTGTATTGAACCAAAGAGGTATAATAGCAATTATAGCTATTATTATATGATTACATTAAGAGACGTTGCTCTCAGCTAGAGTCTTTATATCCAAAATAATCTAGATTGAACATATGTTTACAATTTAAATTGTTGCTCTTAAAGAGCCTCAATTCGTGCCATCTGCATAATTTGACTCCCCATTGTCTTATTGCTCAATGTCACGACAGTCCCTTGCTAGGTGCCATCTGCATAATTTGACTCCCACTTATCTTGCCAAGCCTTACCCCTTGGGTGCATTGACTCCCCATTGTCTTATTGCTCAATGTGATAGTCCCTTACCAGGTGCCATCTGCATTAACTCTCTATTGTCTTGCCAAGCCTTAACCCTTGGGTGACATCCAGTGCAAAATACAGGTGCCGTCTGCATTAACTCCCACAATTTATCTTGCCAAGCCTTGCCCCTTGGGTGCATTGAATCCCCATTGTCTTATTGCTCAATGCGATAGTCCCTTGCCAGGTGCCATCTGCATTAACTCCCTATTGTCTTGGCAAGCCTTGACCCTTGGGTGACATCTAGTGCATATTTTGACTCTCATTTGACATAGGAGGTGATGACTCTGATTATAATTGTCTTGGATTGGCTTCTTGCCTAGTACCCAAATAAAATCCTTCAATGGACTTCAATACAAAGCTTTAATCATGGACATTCTTCATTTGCACTGTCTCCTTCTACTTCCTTCATGGCGAGCATCCTTAAAAATTCGTGTATATGCAAAATAGTTTGCTGTGGTGTTTTTATTTTTCCTTCTACCTCATATCCCATGTGCTTCTTTGATTTCTTTGCCCTTGAATGCCAAGACACTATGATTGTCTCCGTCGAAACTTGAGAGACTGCTTCATCATTTGGGACCCACTCCTTCATTATACAATTAGCATACAATGTGTTGTTATCCATATTCTCCTTCCTGCCCTTTGGCTCATACCATAGAGATACCATACCGCTGTAAATGTTGTAGCTCTCCCTTGGTCATCTCTTTGCACATCAACTACTTTTGCAACCCAAAACTTCACATTCTCATATTCATCATCCGATGGCCGAACCACAACAAAACAATCGACCTCTATATCTACTTGTGGCATAAACTCTCTCTTCTTTGGTCCACAATATGGATGTGAGAGTAATGATACAAATTCATTTTCAAAGACTGGAGCTGGGCGCAAATCGTTATGAGCATTTGGCCAAAACATATTGCATTCTTCCTTGACATCCTTTGAGCCTCGCATTCTCTCAAGGTCCTTTATTAAATTTCATGTCTTGTTAATTACAGTGGTAGTGTGTTCTCTCCAAGTAGGCTTCGAATCAGGATATCTCCGGAGTATTTCCTCTGTATGTAATAAATGCTTTTAATCCTTCTATTTCATAGTTAGACCTCTCATTGAATTCTTGTATAGGAGCCCATGTTGGATACCTTTCCTTGCTGGGAATTGAAGTTAAGAGACTGTAAGGTTCTTCGAGTTCCCATTTTGTATCATGAGAATACTGTTCCAATTGCATTACGGGTTTTTCATCTTTTAAAAAAAAACGAAAGTAGTGTGGATTGGTATGACCTGTCAATGCATCACCACCCGTTTGTATGAAAGGTAGAATGAAGCTCTTCCAATCATACATTCTTTTGAGCCTCACATACTGTACTTTCCTTGTGACCACCAACTTGCCTGCCACATCTTCTTACCAAGTCATCTATTGTCTCCACATCCTTGCATTTAAGCTCCCTTGAGACTGTGCTAAAAACCTGATCGATATCCTCATGTGTATGCCCAACATACAAAAATCCACATTCGACCTCATTGAAGATTCGATGAGCAACTAGCATGGAGCAGAATGCAAACATGAGTACATTCTTATTTTCTCGCCAGCAATTATCAGCTTGTATTCTCAAAGTCGATGGTAGGCGACCTTTTACTACATGTACATTGCGAATTGCCTTCATAATAGATGTTACAACTTGATTGCTATCATGTAGATGCAAGGAATCAATCCATATATCTACAAAGAACTTAATTCCATGCACTAACACTCCACATAGATGTGTCTTTAGAAAGTGCTTTCCTTGTAATTTAGGTGGAGTGGCAACAAAACGAGGCAAT
>NW_028239851.1:0-30000 GCF_047967505.1 Dipteris shenzhenensis | reverse complement strand
AGTGTTCATCATGGATAGACATGAGTTCTGAAACACTCCTACAAGCTCTCACTCGATGCTTCCAATGACCACTTTTCTTGGATATTTCATCCATTGGACGAAATTTCCTCTTACATAGTCTTGGACCCATTGGAGTATCCTTCATGAATGATAATGTTTTCTCTAACTTCTTGATCTCATCCTTCATAGCTGTGTTTTGCATCTGTAAGTGAATTGCATTTATAGTGCTCTCTCCCAATTGAGCATCTAATGTTTGAATCTTTATCTATAATTCTTGATTTTTCTTCTCTATGCCATCATATGTAGACATTTGAACACTTGTACCTTGCATAGTGATACCAAATGTTGATTCCAAGCCTTCAATATTGCGATCCCTTTGTCTCTTTCATTAAGCAATGATTGATATTGGCTATGAAGGCTACTTGCTCCATGACCAATCAACCTTCGAGAATATCCTAACAAACCATTCTCACCCTTACATAGGAACTTCATTAAGCTGGTCAATCTATGGAATTGAGGAGTCTGACAAGTTTGTGGATCTATTGGATGTATTTCCCCTTCTAACCACAAATCCATATGTGCTTTTCCTTGATTTCAAAGAGTTACTAAATCACTTTCACTTGCTAAGGAGGATTCATTCCTCTTTAAAAATGGTGCATTCTCTGCATCTATATGAAAATGGATATCCACCTTTTTTAAATTCCGAGCAGCTTGCATGATTTCATGCGCTTTCCAACTAATATAATATAACATTGACATCAATAAATAATATACAAACATGACATGTTTCAGAAAAGTATCAAACCAAGAAAAAATGAAAACCCCAATTACATACAAAATCTAACGATTAAAATCTACAAATTCAAAAAAACTTTTACTTATCATCAAACACTATTAAACTAGGTGAATCAACAATACGTCACAGGGATCTTTGAAGAAAAAACATGATCAAACTTGTCCTCCTCAATGGTCCCTCTTGTAATCCAGAATGCTGAAGTTGATGGATGTTTCTCCAATACTAATTATATGCTTCCAAAAAACTCAAAATATATTTCAAACCATCTTCTGTAAAAAACCTCAATAGTAAGAGTGTGTCTTTTAAAATAAACAAATCTTTCTTCCTATTCAAATCATGTATTAAAAGAAAATAACAAAATTACAAAAACAAACTACAAATTAACTGCTTCTTGCAAGATGCATCATAAAATCTTGTTATTCTCATTGTCTTGCATTGTTCTAAAGGTTTTCTCACGTGAATCTCCATGCAAGTTGCTCTAATAGACCCTGATTTGAGTTGAAAACTAAAAACACTCTAAAACTACATGAATGAACAGTACCCGATTCTTGGAGCAAGGTTCTTTGAAAGAAAAATGTGATTAAACTTGTCCCTCCCAGTGGTCCCAAATGTGTTCCAGGATTGATGAAGTTGATGGTTCTTACTTCAAAACAAATTCTATGCTCCCAAAACATCTCGAAATCTATTTCAAGCAATATTATGTAGAAAACCATCGATAGTAAGAGTGGAAAAGACTCAATTCTTATGGAATTTCTTACAAAACAAACAAATTTTTCAATGTTTCCAAACCATGAAATAAAACAAAACAACACAACTACACAAGATGGACTACAAACTAACTATTTCTTCAAAGTTACATCATTAACAAACAAATCTCGTCATAATCACTGTGTTGCATTGTTCCAAAGATTATCTCACCTGAACCTCCATACAAGCTGTCTGAATGGACCCCAAACCTTCACAAATGGTTCGAAATCATGCACCCTTAGAGATTGGGGTAGGGAAAGTAACTAGTATTGAGAGATGGGAAAAAGAAAGAATGATTTTCATGCGTCCGCAACTACAATGCCTAAAAGTCAATCTTCTTTGATCCTTTCTCAAAGAATCTCGTCCACTAGCTCCTTCTAAGCTCCAAACACCTTGCATCATTCATGGCTCACTCAGAACATTGATTGCCTTGTCTTCCTAAATGAAATGATTTCAGATCGTGGGAGAATCTCAGATGAGAGAGGAAGTGGCAAGATTTGAAGGAGAAGCACCCAAAATAGAGAAAGAAGAAGGTAGGTTGAATCTCATTAAAAAATCTTGAAAGTTTTGAAAGAATGAGAGTGAAATGGGAGGGAAATACAGGTAGAGAAGAGAAGTGATGAGATTTTGGCATGAGAGTCCATCCCATGAGAGGGAGAATAGAGAACGAAGCTTCCCGCTCAAGAGCTAGTAGGAAATTTGAAAAGAGGGCTAGAGCGAAAAAAAATTCAAAATGGTGCTCAGAAATGAGGGGGAAGCAAGAGGAATGAGAGAGAATGAAAGGAGTGTGGTAGTTGGATGGGAGGATTTGGTTTTAGGTCAAATGGTTCAAGTTTGGTTGAGAATTAAGGTTTCTCAGTTTGGTTATAATTAAAAAACGTGATGGGAGAGTTGAGGCAGCAAGCGGGTGCTCCACCTCATTGTTTGGGCCATTGAATAAAGAAATACAGAAGTCAAGCCACTTCCAATATTCTATTGCCCTCCACCAGCCAATATTCTATTGGGTTTTATTCACCTTATTCTTCCATGTCACCAGCCCAAGGGCTCCCTTACAGGGCCCTTTTTGAGTCCAAATTTTTTGTGATGAGTCCTTTGTGGGGCTGGTCGCTTGGCATAGGTCCACACCTTCGAAATTCTCAACGTGGTTATGCTTTATTTCACACACTCTCACATGTCTATTGCAACAAATGTGTATTTCCCTATTAAGGAAAGCCTAATCAAACCATGGATGTTTTTATCAAAGGTATACTTATATATTAATATAAATCCTCATGAAAGTTTATTGAGCTAGATTTTTTGGTTTCACAATATTGATAGAATATAGTATACTTTTGTATATTCTCTTTTGAAATTTGAAGTAAAAGATGTAAATCCTGTAAAGTTTCAAAACTTGGCGAATGTTTCAAACATTTATTTTTATTAGGGCATAAAAGCTTTTGACACCAATATGAAAGTTTCGCTGCTTAACAAAAATAACATGAAAAAATCATCCATGATTCAAACACCACAAGTTTTAGTACCTTGTATTGTCTATACAACGTTTGAAGTTTTCTAGTGGAGAAGCTTGTGTAATTAGAACCTAGAAGGGGCAAATGGACAATTGAGTATATTTTTTTGTGTATCCACTGTCGTAGGCTGCCTTTCCAATGTAGGCTAGGAGGAGTGACTAGGGTAAGTCAATGTCAGAAAATTGTTTGTGCGAGTCATGTTGAAGATGTGCTTAGACCATGACCATCAATGTGAACGTTCTTCTTGTCCCTACATTGCCTAACAAGAACTGGTTTGGGACCTTGGGTCCATGCATTTCTTAAGCATTATATCCTCCAATATAGATCTTTGATCTCGGCTTAGTATTTGGAGTGAGACTTGAGATATTGCTATTCTTGTGATGATAGATGTTGCAGGAGAAGAATCTAGTTTCTTGAATTGCTTTCTATGAGACTCTGACCTCCTCATTGATGTATATCTCACACCATGTTGAGAAGTTGTTTATCAAGAAGTACTCTCTATCAGTGAAAGGCGAGTAAAGCAAGCAAGGATATCTATAATGGTTCTCACAGTGTTTGGATTTTTTGAAACATACAATTTGTTTTATTGTTTGCATGTTCATGATTGTGTACTGGCTGGTTTGAAGGATGCAAGGAACACATTTTCCACGATTGGTTTGTGTTGAAGGTACTTGTAGCTACGTCACCATAGAAAATGTATGTGCTTAAAGGGTCCATCTTCTATAATTATGGCCATTGTTTCAACAGCAATGTGCACTCCTTTAGTGGGTTTGTGTTGATGTACACAAACTATCGACAATTGCTTGTAGGAAGCAATGATAAAGGTATTAAGTAGACAACTTGTTGTGTATTAATATGTTAAGTATTGACTATGGCATTTCTTACTTTTCTTATGCACTCATAGGTGGATACACTAGTCTGCAAGCATCTAAACCACTTTCACCATGTTTCTGTCAATTTTTTGTGGTCTGGCTGTTATTGCTTGTACATGCTTGGAGAAGGGCACTTGTAGCCTCTCGAGAACTTGTTTTTGTGAGTTAAACAGTCATTTCTAGTTGAGTATGCCTCCCCCCCGACCTCTATCTCCTTCCCCCCAACCCACCGACCCTCCACCTCCCCCCCCCCTCTCCTCCACCCCCCCTCCACCTCCACTTCCTTCCTCCCCCCCACCTCCAACCCCCCCCCCTCTCCACCTCCACCTCTCCCCCCCCCCCCCCCCCGCTCCCCCCCCCACCTCCACAAGGCCCCCCCCCCCCCTTCACTCCCCTGTCTCCTAACTAAAGGCCCTAGGGGCCTCTAAGGTTGCCCAGGGGCAGTGCTTGCCAGACGTGGAGCCTGTTACTCATGCGATGCTAGCACAGGAGCGGTGCCCACCTCACAAGAAGAGCCACCTAGCGGTGACTACTTCATAGGGAGCACCCGCCTAGTGGCACCCGCCATCGTCCCTCCTCTATTTTTTATTTTTTTTTAAGGGTTAGATTAGGGTTAGTGTAGTTTAGGTTAGTTTTGCTTTTTTTAAAACCTAGGTTAGACTAGGGTTAGTGTGTGTTAGGTTAACCTAACCTAAGACAACAAGGTAGGGTCAATAAACTAAAGTTAGGTATTATTAACCACGAGTAGGTTAGAGAAAGTTAGGCTAACGGGGTTGTTAGTATAACTAAACTAGGTTAGGTCAAATATTTTAGCTAGCTTAACTGAACAGTTAGATTAATTTTGGTTAGCCAAACTAAACACGGTTAGTACCCTTAGGTCTAAGGTCCATTCACACTTGGACCTAAAGACCACAGGGCCCCTAAATTCCCCTAACTTTAAAGGTCCATAACTTGCTTGTTTGGGACCCGGATTGGACCCGAATAGAACCAAAAATTCACACATGAAACCATTGAGCTATGGGGAAGTTTTTCAACCCATTCCACACCATCTAGGTATCTATAACACTCATCATTTTGCACCCTGTGTATGCCCCTTTTTGCACTATTTCGCTCATAAATTTCCACCGTGACCTCCAATTGACAATTCGGCTGCATCGACACATTCCCCCACTCACGTAGGACAAATCCTAGGCACATTCTTAACATGACCATCCTAATACACTAATGCATCTCTAACCCCCCTAACATTGTTTCCCCTTCTTCTCGGGGGACTGTATCTTGGCCGTTTGAAGACCAAATCGCACCCACATTGATGCCAAGATTCACTCATGCAAAGTCCAATCTCAAACGATAATTTTCAAGTCTTTTTACCATTATTATCAATCTTAGTTGTCGCCATTACATAGGCACTGATTTCGACCCATCGATTGCATATTTTTTTGCCATTAGCGGGCTACGAAGGTCAAAATCAATTGCGGATTTCAAAGTCAAATGCACTCACTTGAAAGATACAATTAAGCATGCACCTCTCACACCGAAAGATGACCCGAGGACCTATGCTACACTTGTGAACACCTATGCTACAACAAGCAATGGCATACTATAGGTGACCAACACCCTCAGAAGCTACACATGGGAGAAAGAGTGACAACATTTTGGCACTACTACCGGGGAGGTTAGTGCTTGAAGCAAAATCAGAGCACATGTTTGCATGTGTGAAAAATAACCCCCTTCCAAAAACCATTCAAGATACATCCCTCAGGGCAAAGGAATGAAACAATGCTTCCAGATGGTGCAAAAGGACAATGTTGACTTACAAAATCACATTAATACACTAAACACCCAAAATTATCCCTTAATCCCCCCACATCCTATTAAAGCGACACCAACCCCCCTCACTTCTTTCCCCACACTTTTGCAAGCCACTTCCTTCTCCAAATTCTGTTAAGCCTCCATATTTTCCGTCTATCTCTATTTTCCGTCCTCCAACTTCCGTCCACTATTCCACCACCACCACCACCACTTTTTTCGTCAACCCCCCCTCCACCACCACTTTTTCTATCAGCCCCCCTTCCATCTCCATCTCCACCTCCCATCATCTTCCTCCCCACGATGTCCACTTTTTCTATCCATCCCCCACTCAAGGTAACCATCCTTTCCCCCTCCACCATCTCTCTACCTCTCTCTACACCCCCATCACCCTCCACTCCACTATCTCTCTATCTCTCTCTAAACCCCCATCTCCCCTTTTCCCCCTCCACCTCCCCTTCCCAACCTCCACCTCCACCCACCCTTCCCCCCCCCTTCTCTCCCATCTCCAGCCTCCCCCCATTCCCTCCACCACCACCTTCCACCCCCCCCTCTTCCCCCACATTACCCCCCTCCACCTCACTAGATCTCTACCCCCCCCTCCCCCTCCCCCTCCCACCCCCTCCACCTCCAACCCCCAACAACCATGCAACAACCCCCCCTCTTCCACCTCCAACACCCCCCCCCTTCCCCCCTCCCTCCTCCACCTACCCCCCGCCTCCTCCACCCCCCCCCCCCTCCACCTCCACCCCCCCCTCCACCTCCACCTCCAACCCACCCCCCCTCCTCCACCCCCCCCCCTCTCCTTTTCCCCCCCCTCCACCTCCACCTCTTCCCCCCCCCCTTCTCCACCCCCTTTTCCCCCGTACACATCCACCCCCTTTCTCCCCCCCCCCTCCACCTCCTTCCCCCCCATCCACCCACCCTCCACCTCCACCCCTGTTCTCCCACCCTCCCACCTCCACCTCCTTCCCCCCAATCCACCCCTCCTCCACCTCCACCCCCTTTCTTCCCCCTCCACCTCCTTCCCCCCAACTCACCCCCCCTCCACATCCCCCCCCCCCCCCCCCCGTCTCCGCCACATATCTCCACCTCAACCTCCTTTCCCCCTCGACCTCCACCACCCCTCTTACCCTCCTCCACCACACATCCCCCTCCCCTCCCCCCCCCCCCCCCTCACTCCCCTCTCTCCTAACTAATGTCCCTAGGGTCCTCTAAGGTTGCCCAGCGGTGGCGCTCGCAAGAGGTGGAGCTCGCTAGCCAGGCGACGCTCCCATAAGAGCGGTGCGTGCCTCACAAGAAGAGCTCGCCTAGCGGCACCTGCCTCATAGGTGGCACCCACCTCATAGGCATCGCCTAGCAGTGCCTGCCATCGGCCCTCCCCCTTTTTTTTTAAAGGGTTAGGTTAGGGTTAGTGTAGTTTAGGTTAGTTTTGATTTTTTTTAAACCAAACTTAGATTAGGGTTAGTGTAGTTTAGGTTAGTTTTGTTTCTTTTAAACCTAGGTTAGATTAGGGTTAGTGTGTGTTAGGTTAACCTAACCTAAGACAACAAGGTAGGGTCAATAAACTATAGTTAGGTATTATTAACCACCAGTAGGTTAGAGAAAGTTAGGCTAACTTGGTTGTTAGTATAACCAAACTAGGTTAGGTCAAATAGTTTAGTTAGGTTAACTGAACAGTTAGATTAACTTTGGTTAGCCAAACTAAGCAAGGTAGGTACCCTTAGGTCTAAGGTCCATTCACACTTGGACCTAAAGACCAAAGGCCCCTGAATTCCCCTAACTTTAAAGGTCGATAACTTGCTTATTTGGGACCCGGATTGAACAAAAAATTCACACATGGAACCGTTGAGCTACGGGGAAGTTTTCCCGCCCATTCCACACCATTTAGGAATCTATAACACTCGTAATTTTGCACCCTCGTGTATGCCTCTTTTTACACTATTTCGCTCATAAGTTTCCACCAAAACCTCCGATTAACCATTCGTCTGCACCAACACATTCCCCCACTTAGGTAGGACAATCCTAGGCACATTATTAACACGATGATTCCTAATACACTAATGCATCTCTAACCCCCTAACTTTTTTTCCCTCTCTTCGGGTGATCGTATTTGGGCGGTTTGAAGTCCAAATCGCACCCAGGCTGACGCCAAGATTCACTCACGCAAAGTCCAATCTCAAACGATAATTTTTAAGTCCTTTTACCATCATTATCAATCTCAATAGTTGCCATTACATAGGCACTGATTTTGACCCATCAATTGCATATTGTTTTGCCATTATCGGGCTACGAAGGTCAAAATCAATTGCGGGTTTCAAAGTCAAATGAACTCACTTGAAAGATACAATTAAGCATTATAAATGCAACTCAGATTTGGACAAAGAATAGAACCTGCATACTTTCGTGAGCTTTCTTCATCCCTTGATGCTCTCCAAGAATTCAACCTCTCACCATTCGACAAGTAGCATGGAGGACCTAAGGGTTGAAAAAGAAATAGGTAATGATGATATGCATCCTGCAAATTACTTTGGTGAACAATGCAACTACAACCACAACAACAATGGCAGACGACACCTTGGTAAATTGGAAATTCCAAAGTACAATGGATGAGGGGATCCCACTAGATTCCTTCAACTCTTCGACGCAGCATGTTGTGCTAGATGCAATCAATCAAATGAAATCAAAGCCACCTGGTTCTTGATGGCCCTAACCGATGAGGCTTCAGAATGGTACCTTGACCTTCTTGTAGAGGAAAGAGCCACATGGGCATTGATATTTGGTCAATTTAGAAGAAGATTCCAAACAAAATGGCTACAAGATGACCCCACATTACAATTGGGCAATTTAGCAATGCTAGAATAGCATCTTATGTAGCATCTTCTTCAAAAACCAGAAATGCTAGAATAGCATCTTATGTAGCATCTTCTTCAAAAACTTGTCAAAACTATCAAAACCAAAAGGCTGAACTTGGAGGGCTTGTAGCTTACTCTTCAGAGCAAAGGAAAAGGGGGTTTTTAAGGCAAAAGAGAGCTGTTATACCACAGAAGATCCTCTGGGAAGAAGAGGCACAAAAACGCGTCAGAACTCCATAGCTTGACCCTTCAAATTTGACTGGTTTTTCACTGATTTCTCCTTGAATATGCAGCGAATATGCAGCCATTGCTGCTCAGATTTCAGCACAGGATAGCCCAAGGCATGGAGAATCTACCCCTAAAGGGAATTAGAGGAAGATGAAGTGTGCTAAGAGAAAACACATAAGAAACAGTCGACGATTTTCGTGTAATGGCGACGAAATGGGCGCAGCTTTCTCTAATTCCTTTCAGCCAGGGGTTTGCCCCTTAGAGGTGGATCTCCAGCAGGAAGGACGTGGGAAATGGTTGAGAACCGGAGGAGAACAAGCTTAAGCAAACTTTGGGAAGAAGAGGGAGAGATGGTGAAGAAGAAGATGATGATGTGGCAGAAATGGGCTCAAGGGGGATCAAAGGGCTCTGATACCATGTTGGTAAGCTGAAAGGAAAGCAAAGAGTGGACACAAACTCAGAATACTTGCATTATGGAATGAAGAAGAGTGAGGTCCTTAAGTAGGCACCTCATACATGCTCACTGACATCACTGATGACTTCAGACTTCCCCCTGAACTGTGATCTACCCCTTTGCACATTTAAGGCTGCATCCTGCTTGTTGGCATCCATAGACTTCCGTCTAATCTCCTCGGCCAACAAGCTACCCACAACATCATCAAATTTCACTACTCCACCAGGTGCAGAGTTACTGACAGCTGTACGGAAGGTATCCCATGAGGATGGCAATGAAGATAAGAGAAATATTGCCTTAGTCTCCGCATCAAAATTCATTTTCTGAGCCTGAAGCTGGCTAAAAATAATATTGAATTCATTCAAGTGAGAAGCAATGGAGACCCCTTCCTTCATCTGCAGCTCAAACAACCTCTTCATGAGGTAAACTTTATTAGAGGCAATTTCCTTCTCATAAGTGGCACACAGTTTCTTCCACAAATCTTCCGTAGTCTGCTCATTTACTACTGTGAAATAAACTGACTCTGCAAGATGAAGTCTAATAGTAGACTTTGCTAATGCATCCAACTCATTCCAATCATCCTAAGACATATTTGTAGGCTTAGCTTCAATCCCTGCCAAGGGTTTAATCTGCTTCTTTTGAATAAGCACATCCCTTATTTGTTCTTTCCACAAAGAAAAGTTTGTCCCATCAAACTTTTTAAAGTTGAAAAACTCCTTTTCAGACATGGAAGAGGATGACATGATGCAAATAAAGCAAAATCCCAAATGCTAGTGCCTGCAAGAGAGAATCACACCAAATACCAGGTGCACCCAAATGTGTATGCCACAATAGACTGAAATATCACCAAAACTCAAAGCTCAAAGCATCAAAAGATGCATCTGACTCATGTGCATATACTATGCATCCATATGAGCAAATCTGGCCCAAAAGAAAATGCCAATAAGTGCCAAATGACTCAAGCATAAACAACGTCCACTGGCATATGCATCAATAATATCTCATCCAAGAGAGCATAGCACTATCAATGCATCACCTGCAATGTGTCAAAGCTGTCCCTCAGCATAAAATAGCATCCATGTGCAAAGCGTCCATAAAAAATAGCATCCCACAAGGCAATTTGGGCCTATCAGTGCATCCAATAAGGACCATAATGCATCCAAATGGCCTATAAATCATCCACTGCAACCCAATGCATACCACAAATGAGCGCACACTGCTCAAACTACAACCAAAGTGATCTGCATAAGGTATGCTCAAGAAATCATAGTCCCACGGTAATGACCGCTACTGAAAATAGAACCTGAGATGCCTCAAAACATGGGTGCCATTGCATAATCGGAATCAGCAAGAAAATCTGCAAATATCTCTCTTTTGCTAAAACTCCAAAATCCCCGATGAGTGAGAAATGGGAATCAACACTTATCCATTGCCATGTGGCATAAATCTAAGGTTTCAAAACCTTAGAATGAAAAATGCATAACAGAGAGATGAAATCGAATACACAGAGATCTATAACTCTGAAAATCCTCCACTGAATCGTGCAAGAACTGACAGGTAGGGGTTTTTGGGCGTCCGAAACGCAATGGGACAGACGGTTTTGGAAACCGTGGTCTCAATCACTGGGTCCAACACACGGACTGAAAAACGTTTTTGGAAACAGAGCTGTTTGTAAACTCCACTGGAGTGCGAATGATGAGCAACATAAAAGTTTTAGGACCTCCTGAGTCCACTGGAACTGACAGATCTGCAAATGGTTGCTCCAAACTTGAGTTCCAACACTCGGAAAAAAAAACGCAAAAACTGACATAGTGAGTCAGAAATCCAATGAAATGATCCCAGATTCAAGAATGAAGGTGTTTCCAAGCTCTTGAAGTGAAGTGGACACCAAAAGCAAGCAATAGTTGCCTCTACAAGTCAATATGGAGTCTCTGTCATCGAACGGAACTGGAAAAAGCTCAAAAAACGACTTTTTCTTTAAAAACTCTTAACAGGCTCTCAAAACCACTTCGCAAAACCAAAGTGACTTTTCCAAAGGTTCCTCCAAGGTCTTTGTACACTCGGATGCAAGTAAAGTCACCCACAAAGCTTCCCACAGAGCTTCTCCTTCCTCCCACAGAGCTGCTGAGCTTCAAGCATTCACGCACGCTCAGCTAGATCACCCGGGCTCTGATACCAGTTGAGAGTGCTCTCAACGGAAGCAAGAACGGAAGAGGGAAAGAGAGAAATAGAGAGCCACACAAGTTTTGGTCGGTGCAGAACCACCCTAATCTTCTTTTTCATTCATTTATATATGTGTTTGAGTATTGTACATAACCGGGGTAAAGGCACAGTGACCTTTAACCCCCACATGTACGGGAGAAGGTCTTACTAGGTCTTATTGATCTAGTATATGTCAGCATAGAGGATCAGGTAGCTGACATATTCACGAAGGCATTGGGAACAAAGAAGTTGCGCAAGTTCAGAGACCTACTTGGTGTGCAGGAATTGGGATTGAGCTCGAGGGGGAGTGTTGAGATATCAAGCTCATCTCGTGATATGCCAGGGTGACCCCTGTGCATTTATGTCACCGACCTGTTAGCTGCAGATGCGGTTGGTACACCGCCCATGAATAATAGCTGGATGACATCTATCCTTATCTACTCTAGTTCGTCGCTTAGTTAATATGCCACTTTAGTTAGCTGAGTTTGGTTTGAGACCCACATATAGGGTTCTTCTATTTCTTTGTACAGGGTTCTTCTATTTCTTTGGCTTTCACAACTAAGAAGAGGAAAACAGTTTTCAGCCTCCATCTTTGTGTGTATTCCCCAATTGTGTATGTGAGAAAGCCGCAAGTGAGACTCCTTCCTTCTCTCCCACTATCTTCACAAGCATAGCCGAGCCTCTCTTATCGTGCTTGTCACTCTTGTTGGACAGTTAATTCTACCAGCCTCCTTCAAGCATTGAACTCTGGTTCTGAGATTACTCTACCGTGCATAATCAAATGTAACCACTGCCTATGGCTCAGATACTTTTCACGTCTATCTGCATATCTTCTTCATCATTTTGAGAGCGTGTCAACCATTGCTCAAGTTAGAAAGTAGTCGAAGAGAAATATGGGTAATTTTGTGTTCCACACACCGGTCTTCAAGCACACTACTAGTTGATGCCACTCGTATGGAGTTACTTGAATATATTTTCTATGGGAGCCTATGATTCCCAACAGCTGCTTCACTTTCTCATGGGCTAACATGAACACTCTTCTTATTCTACTCTAACATTAAGCCTACCAACTCAATTCTCTAAATCTCCTACCCTGATAGCTCATCAACTCAAAATTCACTTGACCTTTCCCCAGCAGGATTGTGAAAATGTCGATGCTGCTTATCCCTCACCTAGCTAACTCAGAAGTGCTTTGGCTTACAACCCAACCCATTGTTGTGATCGATGAATATTCTCGCTATTACTGTCCTAAGGAGAGTGTGTTCAGGTGTAGAATAGGTGCCAACATATAAAACACTTGGAGGTCGGGGTTGGATGTCAGAGAAGAATCATATGATGATGGGAGAACACCGAGTTATAAGCACACTTACACAATGGAGTAAACACAACAGTGTTGAAAAAAAATAGAGAACCAATTGCTCATTCACTTCTATTGAATCAAAATCTCTTGATACAACCAAGTCGCCTTGGCTTGTAGTGAACACTCCCTATCCTAGCAACTCAGGTCAGAGGAAGAGAACTCGGCACACTACTCTCTTATGTTCTCTTCTTTGCCTATTACAATCAGATAACTACCTAAAGAATCACCTTGTAAAAGAGTGTGCACTCGGTATGCTAACCTCCATTCTCTAATTGGATGTGTCACCATGAACAATAGCACCCTCCTACAAAATGGGTGCTCGATCGACTCCACTTCTTCCAACCAAGGCCGACGCTCAGTGACCATGTGCCTGTTAGCCTAACAAGGACAACTAAACCTAAAAAGTCCAACCAATAAATTAATTCTTTTAGCCGAATTCATACATACAACCTTCTTAGGTGGCAATACAACATTACATGGTTATTATAATTCAATACTCCCACCTATAGTTACTATTTTGCATAGGTGTTTCAAGTGCTAATTGGTATCCATAATAGAGTCATTGACAGTACAACTACTAGCAATACAACCACTTTTGTGCAGTTGTTACCAATGCAATTGTTAGCAGCATTGTTGTTAACAATGTTGTTACTAACCATGGAACTGCAAGTGCTACTTAATAGTATAGGTACAACTGTACTCACCATAGATCTACAAGTGCTAGTCTACCCTAACAATAGAGTTGTAATTTCTAGTTTGTACTCACAATAGAGCTAGCAAGTAATAGTCAGTGCTAAAAAATCATGTTGTTACTACTAGTTTTTATGCATAGTGAAGCTACAAGTGCTAGTTAGCGCTCACAATAGAGTGGTACTTACTATTTAGCATGCACAATATAGTTAGAAGTGCTAGCTATCACTCATCTAGAGTTGCAAGAGCTAGTTGACACTCACAATATAGCTATAAGTGCTAGTTAGCACTCATATAGAGCTGCAAGTTCTAGTTAGCATTGGTAGTGGAGTCGCAACTCCTCGTTATCACTCATTAGAAAATTGTACAAACACATAATGCATTCGAGCATAATTGGATAACTATATAGTTAGCACTCATAGAAACTATGCAAAACACATAATTGCATTCTACCAAGAAATAATGTTGAGATTTAATGTAGCTGCATTTTGCCCAAAAACAAATCAATGCAACACATACAACATAGAAACTACTTCCTAATGATGGCATGGAAGTTAGATGCATAGAACCTAAATGTGTGCTACTATCCCTGAGCAACAACAAGCCTATGAAAATGGAAGAAATACAAAACTAATTAGCCTATGATCAACAAGTTTACCCAAAATTAGTAAACACAACTTGAGAGAGAATGAAAGAAATTTTATTAAAGTATTCAAAAGACCTAAGGGTCTATGAGACTAAAAAACTAAATACAATGAGCTGAATGGGTGGAGGCTTTAAGCGGACATCTACACCCAACACTAATAGAGGCATAAACATAAACACTAGTACAAAGTGTCCAAGCCCACGAAGAAAATGGGAACTACAGTGTGGCATCACTGTGAGGGTCCTCTGTATGCTATCTGAGGAACTAAGTCCACTGCTTGGCTAAGAATAGATAAGAGGGTCTTGAAAGAGAGAGGCTCAGGATCAGGCTCAAGTGGAATGAAAATCATTATAGAGCGTTGACATTGCTCACTATGTGTGGTTGGCTATGGTCTCTCAGCCATGGCTTTGCATTAGACAAGTGCCACTATTACATGCATCACTATGCCCCTAGTTTGGTGACGGAAGCTCTCCCGATCTATGTATCACACATTGATAGGTCTATCGTATCTCTTGCTTTCGTCCTCGACTATGTCATCTCCTTAAGGGCCACTGGTCCATGCTATCTGACGAGGAAAAACTTAGTGAGCACACTCTAGCTTTGATGTAGCTAAGCACACCGATCTCATTTGTATGCCTTTAGAAGCTAGTCTCGATATCATATTACCTCATGAGTGAAAGTCACCAAAAGTCCTAGTAAGACAAGAGGATAGACAAAGGTTCAGATCCTTCTTTGGGAAGACAATGGTGACGACCTCAAATTTCATAGTATACAAGACATCTAACAGCAATGTGCTTCTCTAACTCAATCTCCTGTAGATTGCATAGAGTACATATTTGTCCCCCTCTAGGTGTACCCTTAACCCACCATCTAGTCTCAATGCATAATTAGTGTGAGGAAACTAGAGTTAACCAATCAAAATCATCAAGGAGTGTAGGAGGTGGATCCGTGTGTAGCATGCTAGTGGGCCAATGAAGCCCTCCTCTAATACCTGAAGCAATGATCTCCGTAGAACTTGAGCTTGCTAGGGGCTAAGCACGTCTTGTATGTGTATAGCTGTATGAGATCCTCCCAAATAACCTAGTTAGCCTCATGATAAGTGAGTGGAATAGACTGGGGCTAAAGGCTATACTCAAATGAGAATCCGTCTTTATCCATTGCTAGGCTCTCAAACATCTGTAGATATGGGCATTACAACACCTCTAATCGCCCCTCAGTTGTAGTGTCATGGATGTGGATAGGGCAAGCCATAGTAATCTATGTTGGCTTGAGGTCGATGAACCATAATCCCTAACTTGGTGAAGGTATGTGATTACCTAAAACCTTACGGTGGGGGAACCCCAAACTCAACCAAAATGATATGGTGTGAAATTGATGGCTTATTGTGCAGATCCTTGGCAATAAGAGAACTTAGGGCCTCTTCACATGAGCCCAGTAAGTCTACCTTTGGTGGATCAAGTCGGGACTACCATACATGTTCATGGGTAGACCAAGGAGTCAAAGTGAAGGTATCATGGAAATGAGAATGAAAGAACACCCCTCAACTGTAGCAAGTGCGATGCCTTACTTTCTCAATTAGGCCTACATTGTTGGTCTCAACATGGAAATCAGGGCAAAGAAAAGAACTCCCATATATGTGTAGGGTGTGATAACGTCCACCAATGATCCATCCAAGCTCTCTGAGCATGGCTACCCTCGATACATTGAATATCATAACCTCTATTTTACCAGGGTTGACCTTCACATCATGTGTCTCGCAAAAAGTATGGAGTGCATCTAAGAGTGCCTAGAGGCCCTCAACTGAGGAGAGCAAGACCATATCATCTACATGGAGGAGAATCTAGATCAAGGAGTCGAGAAGAGAAGAGCTTGCCACTCCTACTGTCTTGATAAAGATCTCACACTCATCGATGTAGATATCAAACAAAATTAGTGATAATAGACCACCCTGTTTGACCCCATAGTGCTCTTAACATCCTTTGTCCAACCTTTATCCATCTAAACCATGCCTAAAACCTTCTCTTAAACTGCCATGAGACTGTCCAAACGATTTCTTGGTTGTATCCTTGACCCTGCAAGCATTTGATGAGGCGAGCTCTCGACATTGTGTCGAAAGCCATGCAAAAATCCACAAAGCAGTATTAAACTCTCTGTCAACATGCTCTAGCCTCCTCTAAGAGAAGGGGGGTCTCTATGATCAACCCAAAAGAAGATCCAATCATGGCAACCTAATAAATAGTTAAAGCGACCCATTTGTCCTCCTCCGCAAAGTCGAAACCTGCAGAGAAGGGTGAGAAAGAGCTTCTTGGAGTCAACTACCAAGGGGATAGCCTTGAAAACCATACTCACGGCTCCATGAAAGTCAAGAGTCACATGAAAGAAGCCTCGCCCCAATAAGCGAACATCTAAAATGCAAGGTAAGCTTGGAAGGCATCAAGCATCCACTCCCTAGCCTGAGTCCTAGAGGCATAGTACCCTTTGGTGTGCGAAGAGGATGCGAAGAGGATGTGGAGCTCTGGGACCCTTGGATGTGTGTGACAATGGTGGTGGAGCTCTCAAACTCCACACCTCTCTAAAGCTATAGGAAGCCGTCTTTAAAGAATATGCATGTTTTCACAGCCAACAGAAGTGGACAAGGATTGGTGAAATGAGTAGCCATTTGCCAATCGAAGGTGGAAGGATGATTCAAACAAAATTAAGCTCCATCCATCACTTAAGATATAAGATTAGGAAAGGAGGAAGGGAGAGGGCAATAGAGAGCGTTGGACAATTGCTAAGTTGTAGCCCTCCTCTTCATCATCCCTTCTCCCTTCTCCCTCCATGTTTGCTCGTCCTCCCTTGCTGCTGCTCTCTACTTCCTGGTGCTCCCTCACCTCTCGCTTCCTGTTGCTTCGCCTCCCCTCTTGCTTTGCTTCCCGCTTCTTTCCTCCCTCCTTCCCTCTGTCTCCTCTACTCTCCTCCGCCTCCTTGCCCCCTCTTCCCCCTCGTTACATGCCCTCCCTGCCTGTCCGCTTCACCTCTCCCTCCTACTCCTACTCCTCCCCTGTTGTTGCCTCCCCTACTACTTCTCCCTTGTTGCTCCTCAAAACCTCTCCTCGCTGCTATGTCCCCCCTTGCCTCTTCTTGCTACCTTTCCCTTAGCCTCTCTCCTCTCCCTACCCCTACCCCCATCCTCTTTCCCCTCTTAGCCTCTCTCCACTCAACCATCCCTTTTTGCCTCCCTTTTTGCTTCCCTTCCTTTCTCCTTTCCCCGGCCTCGTTGCCCTCTTACCCTCTTTCCACTCTTAACCCATGTAAGCTCTTATCAATAGCAAAAATCCACATTTGCTCTTTTCCAAACAAAAAAAGTTTCCATGTGTGTTAAATGTACATGCATGACCTAATCATTACCAAAAGAATCATGGTCGATGATATGAAGTATGATTTGATGCAAACAATTGACATGTGAATTATATAATTATTGCCTAACATAAGTCCAATTTTTGGATCTATATTGATGCTTTTATGATCGTAATATTGGTACTCTTGTCAAGAATATTACATTTTTTACAATATTACAATCAAAATATGCACTAAAAGGATTTAAATGAAAGTGTGAAAAAAAAAGGGATTTAAATGAAAGTGTAGAAGCATCAAATTACCATTGAAGTGGATCACTTTTTAGGCAGGTAGCATCGTGGGATGAAGCAAAATGCTTCCTTTTCCTTAAGCCACGTGTCATGATTTAAAATTCCATTTTAAATATCAATATTGACAAGAAAATGCCTCTATTTCCTTGCGTGTCTTCTGCGTTTCAATCAAACCGTTGCATAGCTGTTCTTGGCTGGCTATGATTGACAAGTCTCGTTCTCCATCCCTTCAATCCTCTTCTGCCTATGCCTCTTTTGCCTCCCAAACTCAGCATATCTTAGCAATGCCTATCGCATCTCGAAGTTCTCTCCCTCCCAAACTGACTTCCTCTATGCTCCATGGTCAATTCAGTGGTTCTTGCCTCTGTAGGAATCGCACGCATTCCTAGCCTCAGGCACCAGCAAATTTTTGGGCTGAGAAGAGCATTGGCGAGGAGTATGCGGATGAGCCCCGTGAAGGCAAGAATGAGCTAGTCATGGCAGAGAAGCGAGGAGAGCATTCAACAATTTGTAAGCCGACGATTGTGCAATTTGCCAAATTAAAAGCACGCACACTGTGGAGTCGTTACTTTGAGGGAGAAGGTTATGACTGCAGACTTTTCCTCTATCCCCGAGGAGACTCACAAGCTGTGGAGGGTATCTATCCATCTGCTTGCAAGTCATGGATCCGCGCGGCTTGTCTTCATCTAAGTAGGATTGCTTTGCTAGCTATAGAGATTATGTGTGGTCAATCAAAGATTCGATCAAGAGGGATTTGTGGCATCACTTCTCAAGGAAGAAGAAGTATCATAGATGGTGCGACTTCATGCCATCATACACAAGTTTCAATCCTAAAGGCTTGATTTTTATGAACAAGGCTTTCTTGATTACCACAAAGATCTTGTTGCTATACGAGTTCGTCTCTCACAGAAGAGCTGGTGATGGGTCCAATGTTGAGCAGGGAAGTCGTCTTGAAAGTCTACAATTTGTCCCTTTTCAAAGAGATGATCAAGACAAAACTTAGAAGATTATGAGTCTGCTCAGTGTTTATCTCAGTCATGCATGATTTTTACATTGCAGGAGAAAGCTACGCAGGTGATGTCTTCTTTAACCTTTAAGCAGTTTGCAAGAAAGACAGTCAAAACAATTTACATCTTTCATGTGTGTCAATCCACAAATAGTGAAAAAATTTTACATCTTTCATGTGTGTCAATGCAAAAACAGAAGCCATTTTCGATCGTGGAAATATTCAAGTCTAAGCAGCTCTAAAATGCTTCTAATGCCATTCTTTTGTGGGTTGTATTGTTGACCTCATTTTCGCTTGAAAATGTCGCATAAATGAGGCCATTACGTGCCCCAACTTGCAAAATATATTGTCAATCAAAACCACACCAGTGGCCCTGCGATCCTTCTAAAAGGGATTCTGGTACATAATTTATTGATACATTTTCACTACTCATCAACCGTAGCCTTCCCAAAATCAAGGCCATTGCGTAGAAGTTGGCAGCAATTATAGTATGGATATTCTATGATTATTGCACGTGCTCAGAATATCCATGGCAAGGAAGCCATACAAATTATCTTGGTCAAGGGTTCTAAGATATACAAAATAGCCTTCATCTGCATTAGATACAGTTGCTGCTATGTTAGCTTTAGTAGAGGTCCATTGATCCATGCCACTCTAGCAATGGCAGAATCTGTTATTGGTGGGACAACCCTTCTCAATATGTATGGAAATGTATAAGCCTAGATGATGCTAGGGCAGGGTTCACAAAAATGCTAGAAAGAATTGTGTGGGGCTTAAAGGTCACTGTGCCTTAACCCCAGTTATGTACAATACTCAAACACATATATAAATGAATGAAAAAGAAGATTAGGGTGGTTCTGCACCCACCAAAACTTGTGTGGCTCTCTGTCTCTCTCTCTCGCTCTCTCTCCCTCTTCCGTTCTTGCTTCCGTTGAGAGCACTCTCAACTGGTATCAGAGCCCGGGTGATCTAGCTGAGCGTGCGTGAATGCTTGAAGCTCAGCAGCTCTGTGGGAGGAAGGAGAAGCTTTGTGGGAAGCTTTGTGGGTGACTTTACTTGCATCTGAGTGTGCAGAGACCTTGCAGGAACCTTTGGAAAAGTCACTTTGGCTTTGCGAAGTGGTTTTGAGAGCCTGTTAAGAGCTTTCAAAGAAAAAGTCGTTTTTTGAGCTTTTCCCTGTTCCGTTCGATGACAGAGACTCCGTATTGACTTGTGGAGGCAACTATTGCTTGCTTTTGGTGTCCACATTACTTCAGGAGCTTGGAAACACCTTCATTCTTGAATCTGAGATCATTTCAGTGGATTTCTGACTCACTGTGTCAATTCCTGCGTTTTTTGCCCGGGTGTTGGAACTCAAGTTTGGAGCAACCATTTGCAGATCTGTCAGTTCCGGTGGACTCAGGAGGTCCTAAAACTTCTATGTTGCTCATCATTCGCACTCCGGTGGAGTTTACAGATAGCTCTGTTTCCAAAAACGTTTTTCAGTCCGTGTGTTGGACCCAGTGATTGAGGCCACGGTTTCCAAAACCGTCTGTCCCATTGCGTTCCGGACGCCCAAAAACCCCTACCTGTCAGTTCTTGCGCGATTCGGTGGAGGATTTTCAGAGTTATAAATCTCTGTGTATTCGATTTCATCTCTCTGTTATGCATTTTTCATGCTAAGGTTTTGAAACCTTAGATTTATGCCACATGGCAGTGGATAAGTGTTGACTCCCATTTCTCACTCATCGGTTGGGATTTTGGAGTTCTAGCAGAAGAGAGATATTTGCAGATTTTCTTGCTGATTCCGATTATGCAATGGCGCCCATGTTTTGAGGCATCTCAGGTTCTATTTTCAATAGCGCTCATTACCGTGGGACTATGATTTCTTGAGCATACCTTATGCAGATCACTCTGGTTGCAGTTCGAGCAGTGTGCGCTCATTCGTGGTATGCATTGGGTTGCAGTGGATGATTTATAGGCCATTTGGATGCATTGTGGTCCTTGTTGGATGCGCTGATAGGCCCAAATTGCCTCGTGGGATGCTATTTTTATGGACGCTTTGCACATGGATGCTATTTTATGCTGAGGGACAGCTTTGACACATTGCAGGTGACGCACTGATAGTGCTATGCTCTCTTGGATGAGACATTATTGATGCATATGCCAGTGGACAGTGTTTATGCTTGAGTCATTTGGCACTTATTGGCATTTTCTTTTGGGCCAGATTTGCTCATATGGATGCATAGTATATGCACATGAGTCAGATGCATCTTTTGATGCTTTGAGCTTTGAGTTTTGGTGATATTTCAGTCTATTGTGGCATACACATTTGGGTGCACCTGGTATTTGGTGTGATTCTCTCTTGCAGGCACTAGCATTTGGGATTTTGCTTTATTTGCATCATGGCATCCTCTTCCATGTCTGAAAAGGAGTTTTTCAGCATTAAAAAGTTTGATGGGACAAACTTTTCTTTGTGGAAAGAACAAATAAGGGATGTGCTTATTCAAAAGAAGCAGATTAAACCCTTGGCAGGGATTGAAGCTAAGCCTGCAAATATGTCTGAGGATGATTGGAATGAGTTGGATGCATTAGCAAAGTCTACTATTAGACTTCATCTTGCAGAGTCAGTTTATTTCACAGTAGTAAATGAGCAGACTACGGAAGATTTGTGGAAGAAACTGTGTGCCACTTATGAGAAGGAAATTGCCTCTAATAAAGTTTACCTCATGAAGAGGTTGTTTGAGCTGCAGATGAAGGAAGGGGTCTCCATTGCTTCTCACTTGAATGAATTCAATATTATTTTCAGCCAGCTTCAGGCTCAGAAAATGAATTTTGATGCGGAGACTAAGGCAATATTTCTCTTATGTTCATTGCCATCCTCATGGGATACCTTCCATACAGCTGTCAGTAACTCTGCACCTGGTGGAGTACTGAAATTTGATGATGTTGTGGGTAGCTTGTTGGCCGAGGAGATTAGACGGAAGTCTATGGATGGCAACAAGCAGGATGCAGCCTTAAATGTGCAAAGGGGCAGATCACAGTTCAGGGGGAAGTCCCAAGAAAGAGGGAAGTCTCGTAGCAAATCCAGGGCACGGAACATTGAGTGTTACCATTGTGGCAAGAAGGGCCATATGAAAAAGGATTGCTACAAGCTGAAAAGAGAGCAAAAGGATAAGAAAAAGAATGCAAATTGGGGTGCAAATCAAAAGGAAGAGAGTCCAAGGGAGGACAAAGGAAAAGTGAAGATCGAGGAGATCAATGCAGTCACACGTGATAGTGACAATGATGTTCTCTTCATGTCTAGTTTATCTGCAGAGTTGCTTACCACTTCAGATGATGCATATTCCCAGGATTGGATTTTGGATTCTGGTGCTTCATTCCATGTTACTCCCCATAGGGAATGGTTCTCCACTTATGACAGTGGAAAGACAGGTTGTGTGCATCTTGGAAATGACTATGCATGTGACATAGTGGGAGCAGGTGACATAAAGTTTTCTTTTGCAAATGGGTGTGCATTTGTTTTGAAACATGTGAGACATGTGCCTAAGCTGACCAAGAGTCTTATTTCAGTGGGTCAGCTAGATGATGCTGGTTTTCACACCACTTTTGGCTTTCAGAGTTGGAAAATTCAGAAGGGCTCTATGCTTTTGGCTAGGGGTGCCAAGTGTGGGACTTTGTATCCCTTACATGTATCAGGGGTATTTGATCATGTTGTTGCAATAACCGAGCAGCCAAGCACTTCTTTGTGGCATTGCAGGTTGGGGCACATGAGCCAGAATGGAATGAAACTCTTATGCCGTTTGGGTTATGTACCGCATTTGAGTTTCTCTGATTTTGAATTTTGTGAGCACTGTCTCTATGGGAAGCAGGCTAAATCAGCCCATAAAAGAAGGGGAAAGAAAGAGTTTGAAATGCTTGATTTGGTGCATTCAGACGTATGTGGTCCCATGCCTACACGGTCATTAGGCGGGGCTGAATACTATGTGACATTCATTGATGATGCAACTATGAAAGTGTGGGCTTATGCTATAGCTCGGAAGAGTGATGTGTTCCAGGTATTTTAGAAATGGCTGGCCTTGGTTGAGAATCAGTCAGGTAGAACGCTTAAATGCCTACGGACTGACAATGGTGGAGAGTATCTCTCTCATGACTTTCAGCATTTCTGTGATACACGTGGGATTAAGAGGGAGCTCACATCCCCTCGTACTCCAGAGCAAAATCCAGTTGCAGAAAAGATGAATCGTACCATTCAAGAAAGGTTGCAATGCATGCTTTCCAATGCAAGTCTTTCTGGTGGTTTTTGGGCTGAGGCAATGAAGACTGCAGTGCATGTGATCAATAGATCACCTAGTAAGAGTTTGGATGGTGGTATTCCTGAAGAGGCATGGAGTGGCAAGAAGCCCTCTTACTCTCATTTGCGTATATTTGGGTGTGAGGCATATGCACATGTGCCAAAAGAGCTTCGAAAGAAGCTAGATCCTAAGTCTAGGAAATGCATCTTTCTGGGTTATGGTGAAAGTGGAGAGATGGGCTATCGTCTCTGGGATCCAGAAGCAAAGAAGATCATACGCAACCATGATGTGGTCTTCAATGAGAAGAAGATGCATAAGGCACCCATGAGGGATGTGGAAATTAGGAGAATCACTTTCCAGGATGTCAATCCACCTGCATATGTTGATAGACAGCAAGCTGTCCATGCACCAAATGTGCAAGAAATGGTACAACCAAGTACTCCCACAGGTATACAATCAAGGGTAGATGATGGATCATCTATTGGTGGAAATGATGAGCCAAATGTGGCTGATATGCAAGTGGGACAGCAAGCTGAGATGCCCTTGAGAAGATCATCTAGAGTGTCTAGACCGCCTGATAGGTTTGTTCCAGGGGTAGACTATGTGATGCTTACTGATTGCGGGGAGCCTTCTTGCTATAGAGAGGCTATGATGCGTGAGGATCAACGCAAGTGGGAGTATGCTATGCAATCAGACATGAGTTCACTTATGAAGAATAAGACTTGGGACTTGGTTTCTTTGCCACATGGAAAGAAAGCATTGCCATGTAAATGGGTCTACAAAATGAAGGTCACAGGTGATGATGTGCCTAGGTACAAGGCCCGTTTGGTTGCTAAAGGGTTCAAGCAAGAGAAGGGTGTGGACTTTGATGAGATATTCTCTCCGGTTGTGAAGATGACCACACTTAGATGCATGCTTGGACTAGTGGCAGTAGAGGATATGGAGCTTATGCAAATGGATGTCAAGACAGCTTTCTTGCATGGGGATTTGCATGAGGACATCTACATGGTGCAGCCGGAAGGCTTTGAAGAAAAGGGCAAAGAGCATTTAGTTTGCAAGCTGAAAAAGAGTCTCTATGGTCTTAAGCAAGCACCTAGAGAATGGTATCAGAAGTTTGATGCTTTCATTCGGTCCCAGGGTTTTAGAAGGAGTGAAATTGATCACTGCCTCTACACTAAAAGGGCTAAGGATAGTAGCCTGATAATCCTGGCACTATATGTGGATGATATGCTATTGGCTAGCAAGAATACTTATGAGCTAGATGCATTAAAGGCCAAGTTGCATGAGGCCTTTGATATGAAGGATTTGGGACTTGCAGGTCATATTCTTGGTAAGCGCATCACGCGTGATCGGAGTAGGAAACTCCTTTGGCTTTCACAAAAAGAGTATGTTACAAAAGTATTGCAGCGTTTCAATATGGAGGGGGGGAAGGCAGCGAGTACTCCATTGCCTCCATATGTGAAACTGAGTCATACAGATAGTCCCAAATCAGATGAGGAAAGGGCCATGATGGCCAAGGTTCCTTATGCATCAGCAGTTGGGAGTCTTATGTATGCTATGATAGCTACTAGACCAGACATTGCATTTGCAGTGGGAGTTGTTAGCCGGTATATGGCTAATCCAGGAAAGAGGCATTGGGAGGCAGTTAAGTGCATCATGAGGTACATGAAGGGTACCAAGGAGATGTGCATTTGCTTTGGTAAAGGAGACATGCGTGTACTTGGGTACACAGATTCAGACTATGCAGGGCATGTGGATAGTAGGAGATCCACTTCCGGTTATGTGTTCACCTTTGCAGGTGGTGCAGTGTCGTCACAGAAGTGCATTGCTTTGTCTACCACAGAGGCTGAGTATGTTGCAGCCACAGAGGGTTGCAAGGAGGCTATATGGCTTGATCGGCTAGTGGGAGATTTGGGGATTCATACAGGTGTACCGACATTGCATAGTGATTCCATGAGTGCTATTCAGCTAGCACGGAATCCGATCTTTCATGCAAAGACCAAACACATTGAGGTCAGGTACCATTTCATCAGGGAGGTACTTGAGGACAAGCGCATAGAGCTTGTCAAGGTTCATACAGATGATAACCCTGCAGATATGCTGACGAAGAGTCTACCTAGTCAGCGGTTTGAGTATTGTCGTGTATTTGATGGGCATTGGATAGTATGCTCACTGGTTGTTCTCCCTTAAAGGCACATTATCCTTTAAGTGGGAGGTTGTGGGGGTTAAAGGTCACTGTGCCTTAACCCCAGTTATGTACAATACTCAAACACATATATAAATGAATGAAAAAGAAGATTAGGGTGGTTCTGCACCCACCAAAACTTGTGTGGCTCTCTGTCTCTCTCTCTCGCTCTCTCTCCCTCTTCCGTTCTTGCTTCCGTTGAGAGCACTCTCAAATTGAACCTCCCGGAATGCCATGATTGTTGTATATGCCCAATCTGGGCATGTAAGGGGGGCCATAAAATTGTTTTGTTAGATGTAAAGAAATACTTTTGTTTGCAATGTAGGATGATGTGCTAGAACAGGTCACATCGTCCTACAGGCACGCATTGTTCCAATGTTCCTATGTACTTTGTGTTCTAGTATTCCTATTCCTAAGTTGTCTAAGCCTTTGGAGCAATGCTCCCCTGAGCCAAAACAGGTCACAACTTGCTACAAGCATGCAATCATTTTGTAGCAAGTTCAATTTTAGCTAATGTAGCAAGTTTGCAAGCAAGCAGCTTGAGGCCATAGGCTTCAAACATGGATAGTTTGCACTGCTTCTCTTTCCTCCACGGGTGACTCTAGAGAGCTTCTACTATAGCATTTGCCTTGAAATCTCCTTTGGTGATGAATTTGTTGAGATATCAAGCTCTACCCCCGATATATCTCCTGGATGACTATCATTTATGTCACCGCCTATGTTAGTTGTACTCGTGGTGTAGTTAGACTACCACGTATGTTTTTGGTTTGGGTTCACATATGAACCACGTATTCTAGGTTTTGACATATAGGGTATTTCCCTATTCTATTGTATAGTTGTTGTGTGCAAAAGTGAAGAAAGCATTCACCCTCCAACCTTGTGTCCTCTCTCTTTTGTGTGTTGTGAAGAAAGCTGAACTTGAGTCTCCTATCTCTCTCCCTTATTCTTTACATGGTATCAGAGCCTTGTTCGTGGTAAGGAGCTCAAGAAAGCAAGCCAAGACTGTGGTGTCTTGGTAAGAGGACCAGTGTTGCTTTCCTATTTCGAGTTTGGGAGCAAATCTCTGCAGGCAGCACAGCCAGAAGTGCAGGAGTGCACTGTTTCAGATTGAGAGGCCCTTCGCGGTGTGGCGAGAGCATAGTATATGCTGCGGGATAGGGCAAAGCCCTGGGTAACTTTATTTTTCTGATTTGAGGCCGTTTCGGGGCCCGTTTTGAAGGCGCAAGTTCTTCGCAGGCACTCAGAAAAAGGCCCTGTTTTTCGCTGTGCGACCAGTGCGACCACTGCGCGGCTAGTCGGTGGAAAGGTGCCACAGAAGTTGCATCGTATGCCTGTGTGCAGAGATATTGGGAGTTGCAGATTCATGCCTGTTGCCTGTTGATGCAAAATTGTCACTAGGAAGTGACTGTGTGGTGAAATACCACTTTCGTCAGTGTTGCAGATCTGCCCCTGTGAGGCTTTTTGCAGAAGTTTTGCTATCTGCCCTTGTGAGGCATTTGCTGTGTTTACAGGTTGCTGTTGCAATTCGTGATTTGTAAAATGTCTGAGAATCTGTCTACCATTGTCAGTGAGAAGCTTGACAAGAACAACTTCCAAGCATGGAAGTTCAGGATGACAAACTTCCTCATGGGAAAGGGAGTTTGGGAGTACATCAGTGGTGAAACTGCAGAACCAGTTTTGGGTGCTGCTCCCACTCCTGCTGAATTGAAGGCCTATAAAGAATGGCATGAAAAAGCCAGAAAATGCTTGTATTGGCTGTCTGTTAGCATTTCAGATTCTATGATTGTGCATATACAGGATGTAGAGACGCCTAAGGAGGCATGGGATACATTGGTGAAGCTGTATAGCACAAATACCAAGGCACGAAAGATGCAGCTAAAGCAAGAGTTGCACAATGTGCAAAGGAAAAATCTGAATATAAATGAGTATTCCTTGAAGGTGAAAGGCCTTGCAGATTCTCTTGCCTCCATTGGAGCACCTGTTGATGATGAGGACTTAGTGTCCGTGACCTTGAATGGTCTTGGGAAAGATTATGCACAGTTTCGGACATCCATTGGAGTCCGTGAAACATTTCCTGATTTTCAGGAACTTATTGCTCTCTTGCTGAGTGAAGAGCAAAGGAATGGTGGTTCAGCCACCTCAACTTCTCAAGAGACTGCTTTCTACTCGAATACAGGTAGAGGCAGGGGTAGAGGAAGAGGCCGTTTTGGTGGCCGTGCAGGAAATCAGAACCAACAGCAACAACAGGAAAACCAGTCCTATGGAGGAGGACGTGGTAGTTTTAGAGGCAGGGGGAGCCAAAGAGGCCGTGGTTCATGGCAAAGGAACCAGCAAGTAAATAGCAGCACAGAATGCTATTATTGTGGAAAGCCTGGACACAAGGAGAATACATGCTATAAAAAGCAGAATGACATCAAAAGTGGGAAGTTGCAGCAAAGCAACTATGCATCATCAAGTGGGCATGGTGACGACAGAAATGAGCACCTTTTTGTGATGCAGCATATGGTTAACTCCATGTCAGGAGATGCTGCAGCTTGCAATGATGTTTGGTATGTTGATTCAGGTGCCTCTAACCACATGACCAGTCATGGTGAGTGGTTTCATGATGTTAGAAATTTGGATAAGCCAGGTTATGTTGAAACAGGTGATGATACTGCGCACCCAATTACGCAGGTTGGTAAAGTGCCATTGGCTATGCAGGATGGCAAAACGAAGTACTTGGCAGATGTACTTCATGTTCCAAAAATCACTAAGAACCTGGTTTCAGTTGGCCAGATGGTTGAGCAAGGTCTGCAGGTTAGATTTAATCCTGATGGATGCTTTGTTGAGGACTTGAAAAATAAGTGCCGCTTGGTTGCAAAAGGCAACAAAAATGGAAGAATGTTCACCTTGGATGTTGATATGCCTGAGGTGAAAGCTGCTATGTTTGCGCATGGGAGAGGTGTCATTGCAGATATTGAGATATGGCACAAGCGCATTGGGCACGTGAATACACAAAGGCTGAAATCTATGCAAACGAAAAACATTGTTGCAGGTTTGCCTAAATTCAGAGTTGAGGGAATGCAAAAGGTATGTGAAGCATGCCAAATGGGTAAGCAGGCCAGACATGCATTTCCCAAACATGCTAAGGTGAGTAGAAGACCTTTGGAAGTGATCCATTCAGATGTTTGGACAACCAAAGCTGCTTCTATTGGTGGATGCCATTATTATGTGACGTTTATTGATGACTACACTAGGAAGGTGTGGATTTATTTTATGAAGCACAAAAGTGAAGTGTTCAGCCATTTCAAGGCTTTTAAGGCCATGGTTGAAAAAGAGAAAGGCGTGCATATTAAAGTGCTAAGATCTAATGGAGGGGGAGAGTACTTTTCAGAAGAATTTTGTGAATATCTGAAAGAACAGGGAATTCAAAGGAAGTACTCATGCAGGTCTACCCCTCAGCAGAATGGGGTTGCAGAAAGGAAGAACAGGCATATTGCAGAAGTAGGACGGGCGATCCTAAATGAGAAAAACATGCCTGATTATTTTTGGGCTGAAGCAGTAGCAACTGTTGTTTATATTATGAACAGAACCCCCACTGCAGCTGTCCATGGCATGACGCCTGAAGAAATGTATACAGGTCAAAAACCAGATATTTCTCACTTGAAGGTATTTGGTTGCATAGCTTATGTTCATGTTCCTGATGAGAAGAGAACAAAGCTGGATCCAAAGGCAGAAAAATGCATCTTTATTGGATATGCTCTGAACCAGAAAGGGTATCGCTGTTATAACCCTTCCACCCACAAAATGCAAGTGAGCAGAGATGTTGTTTTTGATGAAATGAGCAGCTGGTATGCACCAACTGTTATGGTAGGAGATGCAGATGCAGGAAATGGGAATGCTGTAATAAATGCAGAGCAGCAATCTCAAGCCTTGAGTGGACCCAGAGAGTCCTCTACTAGTGGATCTAATGCATGGACAGGGAGATTAAGATCTAGTGAAACATCACATGGCAGCCCTGATAGTGTTGTGCAAGTATCACATAAGGGAAAAGAAAAAGTAGACCATGTTCCAGTGTTTGATGTGTCTGCTGGTAGCTCTCATGTTGATGGAGAGTCAAGCGGCTCTAAAATGAGCCTTGATGAGGAACTTGGGATTCCGTCTGTTGTTACACCTGGTGCAAGGAAAAGCAGGCATGATTTAAAGACTCCTGCAACTGATCCAGTTGTACGGAGGTCCACTCGTATTAAGTATCCAGTTGACAGGCTGAGATATGATGGGTATACAGCACATCACTATGCTTATATGGTCAAGGTTCTAGAGGAGCCAGAGCCCACATGTTTTGAGGATGCAGCAGGGCATAAAAATTGGGAAGCAGCTATGGATGAAGAGATGGCTGCCTTGGATGCAAACCACACTTGGGATTTGATGCCTTTGCCTCATGATAAGAAGGCTATTGGCTGCAAGTGGGTTTACAAAGTAAAACACAATGCTGATGGGTCTGTTAGCAGATACAAGGCAAGATTGGTTGCCAAAGGTTTTGCCCAGACTTATGGAATTGACTATGAGGAAACTTTCAGCCCAGTTGCAAGGATGGCAACCGTGAGAGCAGTAATTGCTATGGCTGCTGCAAAGGGATGGTCTTTGCATCAGATGGATGTGAAAAATGCCTTCTTGCATGGTGATTTGCAGGAAGAGGTTTATATGATGCAGCCAGAAGGTTATGAGGATAATTCACACCCCAATTTTGTATGCAGGTT
>NW_028239850.1:27500-54063 GCF_047967505.1 Dipteris shenzhenensis | reverse complement strand
TCAGTTCTAGAACCATCGATGATCGGTGAACCAGCGAATCCCTTTGCAACCTCCCCTAGAGATACTACCCGAGTGGTATTTCTTTCCCGTGTTTCAAATACTCCGTACAGTTCCTAATAAATCATTGGGTGTCCCTTTGATGGCGTCGGTACCGGCAGGTTCGTTGACCGTGCCTTTTCTCGAGAATGTGAATAAATTTCAGAATCCATTTCGACGTTCAGTAGCTACAACGGTTTCTCCGATTGGTACTGCAGTAGCTATTCGGTTAGGCATCGGAGCAGCTTTACCCATCGATGGATCTTCAACTTTGGGACTATTTTAGGATCGATCTGGCACCAAAAAAAAGCCGATCCTCCATGTGGTAAATAGTCGATCTGGGGTTGGATCGTTTCGATCCAAGACCCCCCCAGATCCAGTCAGATAACTAACTGTCCCCTCCTCCCGTGGCGTGATAAACAAACAAAGTTAACTCGTCTACCCCGATTCTTACCGATACCGATCCTCCACTGGTTTCGGTTTACCCCCTAAGGGTTAGAATGAGGAATGGGTTGGGAACTAGGTAAAATATATTTGAGTATTTACCCATCTTTTTTCCAATCAACATACGATTTGTTCTTGGGTAATTCTATATCGAAACGTTCCCATAAAGTTTTCAATACTTAATCTACAGATTTTCTTCCAAAGTTCTTGATTTTCTCTAAATCTTCCTGACTGTAATTCAGTGGGTCCCAGATCGTACGTATACCAACTCGTTTAAGACAGTTATAAGTCTTAACAGGCAATTCTAGTTGATCAATGAATGTATGTTTAAGCACAAACTCTCGCGTCGATTCATCCATATCGTTTGGAGGATAAGAAAAGTCCCGTCGGATTGGAAGAATCCTCGCACCTCCAGTAGAAGAAGTATTATTTTCCCCCATATGTGGAAAAGGAATGAATAAATTTGTGAATTTCTAGACGCTTCGCAAGGTGCCTCATTCGGAGTCAAACCACCATTGGTCCATATCTCCATGATGGTATTTCTGTATCTCTCTACCATTTCCAAATAGGTGAATGCTATGATTACATTTCAAACAGACATAGATACAGCATCAATGGGAAATTCCCCATCTTCACACAGCTTCGGATCTTGTACGCAATATCCACGACCCCTCCCGATCTTCGACTCTACATTCACGGACATTGATTGGGTAGTGGTAGCTATATGTTGCGACTCATCAATCGCTTTAACAGACGGCGGGAATGATATGTCACCAGCTGTCACCTTCTTAGGACCATGAATCGATGGAAATGCTTTTTAAACATCATTAGAATCGCTTTGAGGTACAATTTCTTTCAAATTAACTGAAATGTCGTTGTATTGTTTCTCAAATGCCCGTTATTGTGGAATACTCATGCTTCATGCCTTCGGATTTCGCATGTGTTATACTCGTTCCCTCCACCTCTCCAGGTAAAGCTCTACACATAGCGATTCCCACAGTATTAACTTGGCCTCTCTTGGGGGGAGGTATAACAAGACAACCATAATGAAGACGCTTACTTTCCATCCTGGATTCAATGCATTTCCATTGAATCGCCTGAGTAGAGATTGGTATTTCATCTTGAATCGTAATTGGGTCCCTCTTTATTCAAAGCAGTTTGATAGTCGGAAACTAGACACGCCTTTTCTTGGGGGGTCTACATCCATTATGCGGCATCGGGGTCACATCACGCACGAAACTGAGAATTATACCACTTCTACGAATAGCCCTCGAAGCCGTATCTCTTCCCGGTCCGGGTCCCGCTTATCATTACTTCCGCCTGCTTCATACCCTGATCAATCGAAGTACGAATGGCACCTTCCGTCGCAGTCTGAGCAGCAAATGGTGTACCTTTCCTCGCACCCCTGAATCCGCATACACCAGCGGAACACCACGAAACGACTTGTCCTCAAACATCCGTAGCGGTAACAATGGTATTATTAAAACTTGCTTGAATGTGTGTAACTCCTTTGGTATTCTACGTTTTCCCTTTCGTGAACGAATCCTTTTCGTGCTGCTTGGCATAACTTACTAATTATCTGCGACAAACGAACTACAACTAGGTAATATTTCTCCTCCTATCTAGTCCCGTATTCCATTTATTATCCTTGCTTCTGCTTGTGCTTCGGATTGGAACGGATTACCATGATTCGTCTTCGTCTACGAATCAGTCGACGTTTCTCACGTATCTTACGAACGGGAGCACGAATTTTCATATCTATAACCCCGAATCTGGTGAATCTTATGAAAGATTAGACAAGCCCTATTTCCCTCGTCCTTCGATCCCGAATGATTGTGTGAATGATTATAAATAAATGACTTTTCGGTAGCAGAAGTTGCTACTAAGTGCCATTCGCTTGTCTATTCCTGAGACGATAAGTGATGCAGCCTTTAGTAAGATCATAGGGACTCAATTGGACCCTCACTCTATCCCCTGGTAGTATTCTTATGTAGTTACGTCGGATTCTTCCCGATATATGAGTTAAGACTTGGCATCCATTATCCGAACATACTCAAGACATGGCATTAGGAAGCGATTCCGTGACTGTACCTTCCACGTCAATCAGATTTTGTTTCACACCATTTGGAAGAGATACCCCCCCTGTATCACTAACGGATCCTGTCAAGAATGATACTAGTTTATTCCCCACTCCTAGTAATTTTAGGAAGAAGTGGTAGCAGATTTATACGGTAACTGCATTAACTACCAAATGTAACACAGGATTTCCCCCCCCAATTTCCCTTCGTCGGGCCTCTCGATCCGTCATAAGTCCTTGAGATGTTGGTAGAATTACAATTCCCATGCCGCCTAATACTTTCGGAATTCCTCGATGGTCAAAATAGATTCTCAAGCCAGGTTTGCTGATACGTTTGAGAGTTGTGACACATGGTTTTCTCCCTCTGCCTTAATATTTCAAGGTCACATCCAGAAAATCCTTCATTTTTTCTCTATGTTCCGCAGTATCTTTCACAGAACCCTCCTCCAATAAGATTCGTGCAATACCTCTAGTAATACCAGTGGCAGGTAGTTGACTGTCGCCTTTCTCCTTGCATTCGCATTTCACGGGGGAGTAATCATGGTAGAAATGGTATCGTTACTCGTGAAATATCAATCATCAGTTATTGAGTCTAGGATGAATCCTAATCTTTCTGCTATCACTACCTCACTACCGACCCCATCGGGGGTATATTGTTCGTGTCAATATCCTACACCGAATTCCCATCCCTCAATAAGAGTTTTTAGGTTATAGGTAGATTCCGTTGTTGACGCTTGCTGCTACTATTGCTACCGAGTCGAAAGAGAATCGGGATGTAGCTGGCGGGAGAGATTCCGCCCCCCCCCACCCCATGTTACCAATCTCCCCCCCCCCCCTTTCTACATTTTGCTTCTCCGAACTACCCGAAGATTCCGGATTCTTGAAGGAGTATATATTCCCCCGTGGGAAATGGAAAAAAGTATGTCCCAGTCGAAGAGTGACTCCCCATTCCCACGTATTCCATTCCCTATTTTCTATAATACTTCAGGGGCCAGTGAGACTATTTTTGCAAATCATATTCCCTTAATTCCCTAGCTACTGGACCGAAGACTCTAGTTCCTCTAGGATTTCCCTCTTGGTTGATAACGACTGCCGCGTTGTCACCAAACCCCGAAATAATTCCATTGTCACGTTTGATCTCTCTACGGGTACATACCACCACTACTCTAACTACTTCCGATCTCTTCAGAGACATGTTGGGTACCGCTTCTTTAATCACACCTGTAGTAGTACCACCAGTTCCTGCGTATCTACGATTACTGGTCCCTAGCACCCGAATACACATCGATTTCCTAGCCCCCGCTGTTGTCTGCTACATTTAGGTAACTCTGAGGTTGAATCATTTCTTAATTGGTAGGGGGAAAAAAATAGATCTATTCACTCATTTGCAGGTGAATAGCTACCCGTATGTATTTTCCATTCATCCCATCTTTCTTCGGGATAGGGGGGAAACCCTCAATCTCCATGTTCCCTGTATCGGTTGGAAATGCCTTTCCCACACCATCAAATTGCTAAGTGAGGGGAAATAAAATAGAAATAAATCTCTATCTGATTCCACCCCTCCCTTCCTACTCCCCCCAAAAAATCATAATTCCGTAGCGGTCACCACTTGGGTACGTACAGGCATTTTATGCGCAGCTATTCGCATAGCAGTTCGAGCTATGTTTCCCGATACTCCACTTATTTCATGAGGTATTCGACCCGGTTTTAACCACAGATACCCAATATTCCGGAGATCCCTTACCTGATCCCATACGTGTTTCCGCAGGTCTCATAGTGATTGGTTTATCGGGAAAGACGCGTATCCATAACTTACCACCCCGCCGGGCATAACGCGTTATTGCTCTCCTCCCGCCTCTATCTGTCTAGACGTGACCCACGAAGGTTCGAGGGCCTGTGAGGCAAACTTTCCAAAAGAAACACGATTCCCACGAGTGGAAATTCCTTTCAGTCTTCCTCTATGTTGTTTACGAAATTTGGATCGTTTGGGGTCACAGTCGATAGCGGTGAAATCATTCCGTCTCTCATACAGAACCGGACGTGAAAGTTTTCCCTCACCCGGCTCCTCATGAATTCAGTACCGTTTCCCCTGTTTTGGAGATCTTTCAATTCTGGGAAGAGACAAAGTAGGAAATTTTGCGTCAGTACCAAAATGATTTTTGTCTTTTTGCTCATTTACCTACCCCCCTCCGTATGATTCTCCCATTCATAGCAGTTAGGATATTAGTCGGTAATACAACCACGGGGCGGAAATCGACTCGATCTCTCATCTTCATCAGAATTTGCTATTTCATATCTCAATTCGATGAGGAGTGGGTTTCCCCGCCATCCCATCCGCCGAATCGCTGATAGTGAAACAATCGATCGACTCGGAAGGTTCCATCGTTTCCGTAGTTCCCCTCCATAAACGCTTGGGTTATCTCTCTGCAGCGGAGCCTCTCAGTTGCCAAATAAGTACTTATTGTGAGTCATCTCCATTAGTGTTCATTGACTCGAGGCTCCCCCCCTCCCCCCCCCGCATCGGAAAAGACTTAGTCGGTATTTCCAAGACCGCGTCTCCATCATGCTATACCACACTGCTTCCCGAGAGTCGAGTCGTTAACCATACGATCGCACGAGATTATTGATTACTTCTTGTTTCTGTTTCCCCCCAGATCACCCAAGAATCAATATAATTTTCCGCTTCACTGGAAAGATTTCCCTTCCCGAGGACAAAGACTTTGCGTTGATACGGCTACGAACCCCAGCTGACATTCCAGTTATTAGCAGTGGGGATCCACCTACCAATCCGTCTTATCTATAAACAGAGGAACTTCATTCGGTCGAGTCGCACACTAAGCGTAGCAGAAATTTATCGAGACGTTACTGTATGCTCCCCTCCCCCCTATGGAATTGGAATAGAATAAGCCTGCGGATCCTGGCACCACAAAGTAATCATGTATCCCAATATCTATTAAGTATTTTCAACTCCCCAAGAGAGTAGAGAGGAGGGAACGGGAGGGTGGGGGGTCGGAAAGTAGGAATAATTATCCCATATCCCGGAATACCCGAATCTTTATGCCTAAAACCCCATAGATGGTTTGAGCTGGGTGGTAGCAATAACCAATACGAGCCCTGATAGTTTGGAGGGGGACTCTACCTTCTCTGGCCCACTCAATGCGAGCCATTTCATTACCATTGAGACGCCCCGCTATTTGTATCCTAACGCCCCCACTATTAGTTTCTCTAATTAGTTCAATAGCTTTTTTCATAGTCCTACGGAAAGCTACTCTATTCTCTGATTGTGGAGCAATATGTTCCGCGGAATTCTCGGTTCGCCATACGGCTGGAGGATATTATTCGGGATTATTTGAAGCTTCCGATTCCCAAAACCTAATGATTCTTCCATATTCGCTTTCAATTGGTCGATTCCCAGGCTACGTCCCTCAATCAATAGATCTGGAAATCCCGTATGAATTTCTATCTGAATTAGGTCCGTCTTCCGGTAGATCTCTATATGTGCAATTCCCCCCATAATTTGAGGAATCCCTTATATGCTTCCGTACATACTCCCTAACGCAAGTACGTATTCTCTCATCTTCCTCGGGGAATCTCGGATAATCTTTTGGTTGCGCGAACCAGTGGGAGTAATGCCTCTGATTTATGCCAAGTCAAAAACCAAGTGGATGAATCTTTTGCCCCGTAGATGTTTTCCTGTATTTCAATACCAAATATCTACCCGGTATATATATATATATACACATATATATGTATATATATATACATACAACCCCTCCCCCACTTCTACTTGTCAATATGTAGTTAGTATCGGCTCTACCTTTTGCTCTTCATTTTAGTAATCACGTGACAGGTAGGTTTTCTGATTGGGTAACCACGTCCCTGAGCCCTGGGTCGAAATCTCTTCAGACTGGTACCGTTATCCACTCAGGCTTCGCTGATGAACGAATTAGATTTAGTCAATCCATAATTGTTATTAGCATTTGCGGCTGCGGAAAGGATCAATTGCAATATGGGGTGACATGCTCTGCGAGGCATAAATTCGAGTAGTACAAGGGCTTGTTCATACGAACAATTCCGAATCTGATTAATGACTCGTCGTACTTTTGTAGACGACATATTAACACGTCTGGACGAAGCTTGCGCCTCCTTTACCTCTGATTCTTTCTCGGTTCCCATGAAATATGATTCCCCAATTATCGACGAGATTTTTTATCGCTTCTGGCATGTCCCCGGAAACTCCGGGTAGGTACAAATTCACCCAGTTTGTGACCCACCATACGGTCAGTTATATAAATGGGTAGATGCTCCCGCCCATCGTAAACAGCAATGGTATGACCGATCATGATAGGAACTATTGCGGAAGCACGAGACCAGGTTATTATTATCTTTTTCTCCTTCCGGATATTGAGAATTTCGATTCTTCTTACTGGATCATTAGCTACAAAAGGACCCTTCTTGAGTGGACGTGCCATAGTTAATTACCCTCCACCCAGTCTTTCTACCAATTAATTACTTTTACGGCGGCGAAGGATGAACGGATTGCTGTATCTACCGCTTTCCCGACTCCTCATTCCGAGTGCCGTACAACCCCATGGAGTTAATGGCTTCTTCCTACCGATGGGTGTTCTGCCTTCCCCCCCCCCATGCGGATGATCGACGGGATTCATAGCTGTACCCCTCACTTTTGGACGTTTACCTAACCACCGCGTAGATCCAGCCTTTCCCGAACCCTCATTATTGATGTCGACGTTTCCGACTCGTCCCGCAGTAGCTAACAATTCTGAGATACTGAACGAACCTCGCCGGGGGGTAATCTTAATGTAGCCAATCAACCTTCCTTTGCAATCACTTTTGCCGTAGCACCAGCCGCTCTAACTAATCATCCACCTCTCCCGGGTATTACTTCTACGTTATGTATGACCGTACCTAGAGGTATCTTGGTTGAAGTAGACCCTTTACTCCCCAGTATTCGGGATAGAATCTCTTCCCAAACTGTACGAGCCCTTTTCAAAGCATACAGCTTTCCGGATACAGAAGGCGATATCCTCGCCGGATGTCGCCAACGAGAAATGAAAGTACCAGTTCTAGGGTAAACTCGCATATCCAGCTTTTTCTACACCCTCGGGTTCTCCACCGGCATCTGGCTTCTGTCTCGCAACTCATTCAGCAACAGAATCAATGAATTCAGTCATTCACGCCAACATCATTTGATGTTCTAGATAACTTAGGAGACATTTTCAATACCGGGATTGAGTCCCCCCGGGAGACTCATTCTCACTCCGCTTCGTGGCTTCGATTCTGCCTTTGACCGTCATACCGAACGCGGCGAGTGACCCGTTTCCTCTGCCTTTCGGCCACACCGAACAGAGGATGCCCCTTTGATTTCTTGTCCCTGTTCGAGACCATCCAGTTCTCTCCATATTATCCTACCTCTGCAGGTTAATAGCTATTTGATACTATTACACCTGACCACCCGCTATTGTCCCTCCTCGGTTTCCCTATCGAAGTCCACCTCGGAAGATCCAAGAATCTCGAGTCTAGTGTTGGGTTTATGGACTCAACCCTAAATCCAATCGGTTATTTCCGAATACGTGAATCACTTATTCGAGTCGCACTCAAAGGTAGGGCATTTCCACTTGAAATAGATGCTTCGGGGCTGGATACTACAGTGTCTCCGATTTCTACCCCTCAAGTATGTAAGATATGTTTCTTTTCACCATCCACATAATTCACGAGACATATGTATGCATTGCGGTTGGGGTCGTACTCGACACTTGCCACTCTTCCAACAACATCTTTTTTATTCCGTCGGAAATCAATTTCACGATATAGTCGTTTATGACCACCTCCTCTATGCCTAGCAGTAATTAGTCCCTCCACTAGTACGTCCGCTCCTTGGTCCACTACCACGAGTCAGTCCTTTCCGGGATTTACATCTCGTCACTTCTTCAAAACTTGAAACGGATCTATTGCGTGTGCCAGGCGTATAGGCTTTATATAATCAGATAACCATATCTCCTCTTCCTCCTTGTCGTTAGTGAAATTGCGGGGGTTACTTGCTCCAGGAAATAGCGGAATGGAATCATTTTTGTGAAGCGTAATAATCATTCTCTTACGATGCATCGACCCGGACGCTCTACCCCTACGCCTTCTATCTGGTAGTCGGTGACTATTCATGTGTCTTACTTTAACGTTGAAAAGTTGCTCAATCCAATTCTTGACTTCAGTCTTGTTCGATTCTGGGATTCACATCGGAGGTATACTGGTTTCGTTGCAATGGAGGAATAGTTTTTTCAGTAAGTATCTGATTTATCAATTTATCCATAATTTTTCTCGTGTCCCTTTAGCTCTTCCAATTCAAACAAACTCTCTTACTATCCGAATTCATAATTGCTTCCACTTCTTGGTTCCCGTATAGTTTTCGGAACCCATTATACTCCACCTCCCTATTTCGGTTACTCACTTTGTCACCCGAATGAAACCCTCTCCCCCCATTTGTTTGCATCCAACAGGAGTCGAACCTGCGAATTCGCCAATTATGAGTTGGGTGCCTTGACCGTTCAGCCATGGATGCTAGTTAATCCCACTTGTGGTATAATACAGTATAATCTTTAAGGTCCCGTCACTCACGTTTGATGTAATTAGGTATCCACGTTGGTAACTACCATTTTAAAAAGGAATCACTGATAGGGGATTTCCCGAGAAGCTACCAATTATTACTCATATTGAATTACCGAGGAAGAAGTGGATTTGATACACACACGGGGAAGGTTCTGGGAGCTTAGAAATCTCTTACGAACTAGGAGCCGTGTGAAGTGAGAATTTCATGCACGGTTCTGAATGAGCGGGAAGATCGAGGATCTCCTCTCCGACTCTAACTCTCCTACACCAGTCGTTGCTTCTTTTTCTGCTACTTCCAAAGTAGCAGCTCTAGCTTTATCTACACGACTCCTCGGTATTACTTTCTCATACCTATCCAGTGAATGGCATCTCGCTTTGGGAATATTAGCTACCCTTAGCATGGTATTGGGGAATCTAATTGCTGTTACTCAGACAAGCATGAAACGTATGCTAGCATATTCCTCCATAAGCCAAATCGGATATATTCTGATTGGAATACTTGCTGCGGATCCTGATAATGGCTATGCGAGTATGATAAGTTATACTTCTATCTACATATTCATGAATCTAGGGACTTTCGCTCGCATCACTTTATCTGGTTCACGAACCGGAACTGATAACATTAGGGATTATGCGGGACCATACATGAAGGATCCTGTTCTAACATTCTCTCTAGTTATACGTTTACCATCCCCAGGGGGTATCCCTCCATTAGCAGGTTTTTCCGGTAAACCCTACCCCTTCTGGCATGGATGGAAAGCTGGCTCGTACCCATTAGTTCTGGTAGCTCCCATTACAAGTGTCATTTCTATATATCACTATCCGAAGATAATTAAATTAATGTTCACCGAAGGGGGTGACACATCAACAATTTACATACAGGATCCATTAGTTTCTCCATCTACTTCGATTTCGAAGAGTTCCATTGAAATAGCTATGATTGTTCGTGTACCAGCATCAACTCTACTGGGTATATCAATGGATCCCATCATCGAGATTACACGGAATACCTCATTCCAGACCTATTTTGAGTTGTCACATGAAATAATGGAATCTTTCTGAATGATTTGTATCCAAAGCCACTTCCGTCGCTCCAACTAGTCCATTTCCGTAATTGGTGATGAAACAGTGTCGGAGAAATGATCACGCGCCTCCCAATGATCATTCGTCTCTTCCGGAGGAGATATAAGTATTTCCTGATGGTATCCATAATATTGTTCAATCCTTTGCAGTACTACAAGGATTGAACCCTCCTAATGGTACATGCGACTAAGTGATTCCCATATGGGAGCGGTTGTGTAAATGATTCGGTTCACACCCCCAGTCTTCTGCTCCGTAGCAATTCAGGTCGCTTCCCGATGAATTCCATGCTCCAATTTCGTCTAATGGATAAGTCATTTCATCCGATACCTGTACGTTCAAGGCGGGGTTGCCTTCAGACTTCTAGAAGAAAGCAAAAGAGACCAATTCTTCTTTCCGCCGCAGATTCTTTCAATTTAATAGAAACGGGGGTTGCGCTCGACGGCATTCTGATGTACACTATCAATGGATCAAATTCAGAAATCCTTTCGAGGGGACTCAAAATCTTTGGACTTGAAATCTTTCTCGTCAAATCTCCCTCTACTGAGACCGAGGGATCTCAAAACGAGAGTGATAGATAACAAGGAAAATTAGGTCTTGCAATCGACGGCATTCTGAGTTACAATAGAAATGGGTCGAATTCATAGATCCTTTCGAGGGGACTCAAAATCTTTGGAATTGAGATCTTTCTCGTCAAATCTCCCTCACTGAGGGAGATCCGATCGAGATTGATAGATAACAAGGAAAATTAGGTCTTGCAATCGACAGTTTTCTTAGCTATAATTGATCTAGCTATGATTTCCTAGTGAACTGTAAATTCTTGGACAGGGGCAATTTTGCAGCGACAATCCTCTGGACTTTGATAGTACATCTATGATTCATAGTTAGTCCAGGGGACGTTAAATCCCTTAACTTGGAATCGACTCCTTATCGTCAGGACGATTTTGCAGCGATAACAAATTAAGGCCCATGGCGGTCCCCTGGAATTGAAATCAAATCCAAGAAATTAGGTCTTGCGCTCTACGGCATTCTGTGTTACAATAGAAATGGGTCGAATTCATAGATCCTTTCGAGGGGACTGAAAATCTTTGGAATTGAGATCTTTCTCGTCAAATCTCCCTCACTGAGGGAGATCCGATCGAGATTGATAGATAACAAGGAAAATTAGGTCTTGCAATCGACGGCATTCTGAGTTACAATAGAAATGGGTCGAATTCATAGACCCTTTCGAGGGGACTCAAAATCTTCCTTGGACTTGAAATCTTTCTCGTCAAAGTCTCCCTCTACTGAGACCGAGGGATCTCAAAACGAGATTGATAGATAACAAGGAAAATTAGGTCTTGCAATCGACAGTTTTCTTAGCTATAATAGAAATGGGTCGAATTCATAGACCCTTTCGAGGGGACTCAAAATCTTTGGAATTGAGATCTTTCTCGTCAAATCTCCCTCACTGAGGGAGATCCGATCGAGATTGATAGATAACAAGGAAAATTAGGTCTTGCGCTCGACAGTTTTCTTAGCTATAATAGAAATGGGTCGAATTCATAGATCCTTTCGAGGGACTGAAAATCTTCCTTGGACTTGAAATCCTTCTCGATCGTCAAATCTCCCTCACTGAGGGAGATCCGAGCGAGAGTGATAGATAACAAGGAGAATTAGGTCTTGCATTTGACGGTTTGATTTTGTATAATGTATCTAGTCCGATTCATAGACCCTTCCAGGGGACTGGAAATCCTTGGACTTGAAATCCTTTTCAGTGGACGGAAAATCCTTGAAGAGGACTTCAAATCCTTAAAGAAGACAGGGGACTTGAAATCCTCTTCAGGGAACTGACAATCCTTGAAGAGGACTTCAAATCCTTAAAGAAGAAAAGGGACTTGAAATCCTCTTCAGGGAACTGACAATCCTTGAAGAGGACTTCAAATCCTTAAAGAAGAAAAGGGACTTGAAATCCTCTTCAGGGAACTGACAATCCTTGAAGAGGACTTCAAATCCTTAAAGAAGAAAAGGGACTTGAAATCCTCTTCAGGGGACTGAAAATCCTTGAAGAGGACTTCAAATCCTTAAAGAAAGAAGACAGGGGACTTGAAATCCTCTTCAGGGGACTGAAAATCCTTGAAGAGGACTTCAAATCCTTAAAGAAGAAAGGGGACTTGAAATCCTTCTCAGGGGACTTCAAATCCTTCTCAAAGGACTCGAAATCCTTCTCAGGGGACTGAAAATCCTTGAAGAGGACTTCAAATCCTTATCGGGGGACTTGAAATCCTTATCGGGGGCGGGGGACTTGAAATCCTTATCGGGGGCGGGGGACTTGAAATCCTTCTCAGGGGACTGGAAATCCTTGGATAAGACAGGGGACTTGAAATCCCTTAAGAGTACGGGGGACTTGAAATCCCTTAAGAGTACGGGGGACTTGAAATCCCTTAAGAGTACGGGGGACTTGAAATCCCTGAAGAGTACGGGGGACTTGAAATCCCTTAAGAGGACTATAAATCCTTGGATAAGACAGGACTGGAAATCCTTGAATAAGACAGGGGACTTGAAATCCCTTAAGAGGACTTCAAATCCTTGGATAAGACAGGGGACTTGAAATCCCTGAAGAGGACTATAAATCCTTGGATAAGACAGGGGACTTGAAATCCCTGAAGAGGACTATAAATCCTTGGATAAGACAGGGGACTTGAAATCCCTGAAGAGGACTATAAATCCTTGGATAAGACAGGGGACTTGAAATCCCTGAAGAGGACTATAAATCCTTGGATAAGACGGGGGACTTGAAATCCCTGAAGAGGACTGGAAATCCTTGAATAAGACAGGACTTCAAATCCTTATAGATGGAGAGAGACGAAGAAACAGGATCGGTAGAGGAGGAGAAAGGGTTTGCTCTTGACGAGGAGCTGGGATGGAATCGATACAGAACAAATTTATGGATCCTTTTTTCTTCCCGGGGACTGGAAATCCTTCAACAGGAGGACTGAAAATCCTTGGAGAGAACTATAAATCCTTCAGCAGGGGGACTAGAAGTCCCTCCAGGGGACTGGAAATCCTTTTCGATATAGAGAGACGAAGAAATAAGATTGGGAAAAATAAGTAAAGGGTTGCTTTTGATGAGGGACTAGGATCGAATTGATAGAAACATATTCCGGACCCCATCCATAGAGAAAGATGGGGTGGTGGGAAGTAAAAAGGTAAGGAATAAGGAGTAGAGCCTCGATGGTGAAATGGTAGACACGCCAGATTCAAAATTTGGTGCTGAAGAGCGTGGAGGTCCGAATCCTCCTCGGGGCAGAAGGTCTCGTACCCTTATTCAGATCGAACCCTTATCTACTAAAAGCTTTATCAAAGGTTTATCAAAGATTTATTCTCTCTACCACTAGAGATTCACATTCAATTGATTTGCTTATCTCCCAAATGAGTACCTCCTCGGGGTAGGAGGTCTCGTACCCTTATTCAGATCGAACCCTTATCTATTCAAAGGTTTATCAAAGATTTATCCTCTCTACCACTAGAGATTCACATTCAATTGATTTGCTTATCTCCCAAATGAGTACCTCCTCGGGGTAGGAGGTCTCGTACACTTATTCAGATCGAACCCTTATCTACTAAAAGCTTTATCAAAGATTTATCCTCTCTACCACTAAAGATTCACATTCAATTGATTTGCTTATCTCCCAAATGAGCACTCGAAATACTTCCTCGGGGCAGAAGGTCTCGTACCCTTATTCAGATCGAACCCTTATATACTAAAAGATTTATCAAAGATTTATTCTCTCTACCACTAAAGATTCACATTCAATTGATTTGCTTATCTCCCAAATGAGCACTCGAAATACCTCCTCGATTCGAGAGACAAGTGGTCTCTCCGGTGCCTCCCAAACTCCCAATAGGAAGAAAAATCCTCGGAGGATTCTGGTCTTTCCAGTGCCCAACCCTCAAACATGGGGATGCAAATCCTCCGATTGTTGATTATTGAGACCAGAATTCTCCGCCGTCCGGGGATTTGGATATGAAGTATTAGGTATCGAATAGGAAACACCTTCTGCTTCTTTCTCAAGTGAGGCTGGGACTCAGAATCCCGAGATTCGAGGAGATCCAAGTAGGTCTTTCAACGGGACTAGAAATCCTTATCAGGGGACTTCAAATCCTTGAAGAAGACAGGACTGGAAATCCTTGAAGAAGACGGGGGACTTGAAATCCTTCGAGGGGACTAAAAATCCTAGTACCTGAGGTGGGACTGAAAGTCGTAGTAGCCAATTAGAGTGTGATGAAACTGCGTCACGAGACCCCAGTATCTGGACTAGGACCAGAAATCCTAGTAGTTAGTCGGGGCATTAGTTAGGATGTCACCAAGAATCCCTATTAGTGAATTTGAATGAACTAAAATTTTGGGATTCGGTTAGATGGTCCATCCCCTAAGGACCCGGGGTCCTTAGAGCCCTTCCAATGGAAACAATGGAAAGGACTTGAAATCCTGATTATCTAGTTGGATACGGGAAAATCCAAACTTTAGAATGAATTTTTGGAATGTAAAGATGAATGAGGGGAATGCCCCTCCTTCCTCCCCATATTACCGTTGATCACCGAGAAATTGAATCTCCGGAGAATCTCAAACAGAATGGATCGACATCTTCATCAAGGATTTGTTCCGATAAGGATGTTGGAAAACTACTACGTCCTCTACGAACTACTTCCTACATTTTCCATATAAGAGATTCCTACTCCTTCTTGATTTCGAATGTTGCTTCCATCTCCCGAATAGGAAGACTCCGAAGGTGATCTATAACTTAGTAATTATCCGGAATTCTATAAGCAGAAGTTATTGCATCAGTAAGGGGAAAAGATGTATCTTCCTTTCACCAATTCGAATCCTGAATAGCCCTATATATTGCTAGGGATCCAGACTGAGTCAAGAATATCCGAGATTTTATGATGCGATATCGAATTCCCATTCAATAATTGTCTTGTTATTCGATCCGGTGACGTCCCACTAAATCGAAATAGATTGAATAGGTAGTGGTAACTTTCAAACAACATGTTATGAATGAGAAAATCTTTGGATGAGTGACGATTCCGTCTCATCCATCTATCTCTATGAACCATAAGCCTGAAACGAAGGAATCGCTCTTGCAAATCTTCCATTGGAATGCTTTGATACGAGTGAATAGGAACAAATATCTGCGGGTATTGCAAATATATATGCATGAATTAGGTTTCTTTGACGTATTCAAAGTGTCGTTCTTCACCCGAAGGGAAATTCTTCCACCGCTTGGTAGATAATTCAGTTATCGATTTCCGGTCATATCCACGAAGAAGAAAGAAATTTCTAATCTTTTCATTTGAGAAATGTTTCTCGCGCTCCCTCCTCGTACCGTAAGTAACATAAAGCCTCCGTACCAGTTCTTGTTTCGCTAATAAACTATGACGTGAAGAGGGAATGTTATGATCCGGCTGAGATAGAAGCATGGGATCCCAGGTGAAGCGCCCCCCCAGGAATAGAATTGGTTCATCGGATCGATTACATTGCGTTTCGTATTGATTAGATGAGTTGGGGATTCCTAATTCAAGAAATTGCTCGCGTAATGATAGATTATCCAATTAATTTTCTAACCTTTTAATGTCTCTTTGTCTCGATTTACCCGAGGCTCTCTTGTAACTGAAAAGATATCCTTTTCTCTTATGCGATTTCTTTCCACTAGACTTAATCTTATTCAATTCGAAATCCCGTTGGGGGATTTGATCCTGATTCCGATGAAAAAAGATCGAATTATACAAATTATTCGATTCGGATAATACTCTTATCGATTCATAACTGCCACTTCGCATGAAACCAAAACGCCAAAATTTGGGGGACCAAGTAATCCCACGCGACACTTCCTTCGGAATCGAGTCTACTTCACTCGACTGTTCCATTTCAGAATCAGTTGGAATCTTAGACACCCCCTTCTTTGTAGATTTATAAGAACGACTCGCAGAGATTATATCTGGAGAATACCTGGGTTCGATGGAAGAAGGAAGAGGAGGACTATTAGCGAATTGACTTCTACTTCTACAGATTTCTGAACATAAGAAATCCCTCAAAAGGTTTTCCGAGATACCACAGGCTAAGTTAGAATCATTCTCTACAACTTTATCAATAACAACGAGATTCTCTTCCTCTCTCATATCCATTCCGAACCAAGGATCACGAGCTGCTAATCCGGCCAATAGCCCTAAGATATGCGGAAGTATAGCGAATTCCTTAATTGTTGACTCGGTTATTAAAGGTTCCAAATACCAGTTATACAAGTGGTAAAACCTCTTCTTCAGTGTATTACTACCAATAAATGAGGGATCTGCAGGGGAAGTATCTATCAAACCATTTTTCAGAATAGCTTTTCCTATATTGTAAGGAAGTATTTCATATCCAGAACCGAATCGGATTCCGTTACCTATATACGTAACAATTGAATTTTGTCTACGTAAAGCTAATTTAATTGCACTATCGGATACAATCTTTCTTCTTCTAGAAGTAGTGATTAATAATGCTTCATTAGCAGGAGAAAATAGATCTCGTTTGCTATAACCCGTAGTTCCAGACCCAGTACCTTCGAGAAAAGAGGGATCAGCTTCTATTTCAAAGCCTTTGACACGCGAGAGAATTGACAATTCTTTTTGACGCTGACGCCTGTTAGACCCTCGGAGATTTATCAATTAGTTCGACCAATTCGGAGCTATTGAAGCTGGATCTACCTTTGCAGGTACATGAGTCGAAGCAATAACGAGATTCTTGCGAATGCAAGGATTCCTGCGCCCATTACCGATACTCCTCAATATTAGGCAGAGTAAGAATCTGGGATCGGCTTCTAATCTGTGATACAGGCGATTAACATTCAACTCATGAATGTCTTGAATCCATATCGTACAGGGAGACATCTCTTTTGCTATTGCAAAAATAAGATTCAATCGGTTTACGCTCTGTTTCGAAATGAAAGTCCCACGTACATTATTGAAATATGATCTGTTGTATAACAACTTCCTCAATGGCAGTCTCACCGACGGAAAGTAGGAATTGGATGCTATATCCCTAACTACATAAGATCGTCCAGTTTCTATGGGTCCTACTAGTGGAACTCCTTCAGATGGTAATAATCCTGATGAAAGCAAAATAGGTACGTCACGACATGGAATATTCGGAATGCCTTTTCGTCTCATTGTCGCTGAAAGGAGAATATTTCTTTCAAGGGCAAGAAGAGCCCACTTCTCCGCAGGATCCAACTCACAGATCTCGTAATTTGATAGATCATTTTGACGAATCCGAAGTAGGTATGACAAAAGATTAGATCCTTCTTCTGGGGTGGGTTCGTGATTAATCCCACCGCTCAATGAATCGTAATTGGAATTTAATTTCGATTCATACTTGGAAATAGTTTTATTTGTCACTAGATATTGAGTCAGTAATTGTTTATTAATCTTAAGGGTGTCGGAGCTTTTCCTACGAAGTATCCACGAATCTAGTTCATTTTTCACAAGGTAATAGAAGATTATATTATTTGTATAATTCAGGAATCTCTTCAGGGAATGTATCAGTAGATCTTTCGTTTACATTTACCTTGTCGAGGGAGAATACATTACCTTTTCCAGATAAAACCCACGCATTGGGTCTATTAAATATCCGGTGATATTGAAACGTTTCCACAAGTGAGGGGAATTGGAACCCGAAACAGCAGATAAATAATGCTTGAGAAATGCAAGAACAAATAATATCGAGAAAACGAGGTAGGATGGGGCATACTTATTCGAAAATCTAAAGACTGACCATCTCGAATGCGACACCTGCGTTTAGTTAGTAATTTCTTCGAAAATAGAGAGATCTATTTTAGATAATACGTTACTGATGGAATCGTTTCTGAATCTTGATCTTAGGCTTAACGATAAACAAGCTCTAGCATTACCTATATCCTCAGCAACTCTTTCCGTAATTCCGGGGAAAGTGTAATTCAAGTCATCACTTACTTTGAGTACTATTTCTGGATATATCTCTCTAATCAGATCATAAAAGTATCTCCACCAGTTAGGGGTGAAAAACCGAGGTATATATTCTCCGAATGGGCTCCATTTCTCGCAGATATTGTCTCTCCAAAAGATCCAAGAGATCTTATATTTGTTTAAATCCTTTGATAACTCATCGAAATTAATGAGATGAGATGGAAGAATAGGTTCTTTTTAGACACGTGTATCTGCAAGCCTCGTATTTTCGTACAGAACCTTCTCTCCAGTTAATCCTGTTGGAGATCTTGATGCTACACTGCTGCATAATGAGAATTTCTTTGACCAATAAAGCGTCTCAGATTCTTCTGATTCCCAAAAATAACCAATGTGTGAATCATTTTGATAGAATTGATTCCCAATAGAATCATTCCTCGAGTTTGATCTCTTCTCAATGGATCCCTCCGAATCGACTTGATCCACTCCCGAATTTTTGAGACGGGGTCGAGATCGCCAATCAGCCGATAGCTTAGAGTTTATCAATGTTCTTTCCAAGTAATTTCCATCGCTACCACATGAAGATAGAGACGAATCTCCCGTTTCGCGAGGAGATAAGTTCAACCCCGTCAGTAGTCCTCTTAGATCCGAAATAGAGTCAAGAAATCTATCTGAATGAGTTAGTGGTGGTATCGCAGATTCATCCAGATCAGATGGAGTCGATTCGGTTGTTGCGAGTATATGATCAATAGTTTCCCTTTCCGTTCGTTGCGAGGAATTGGGTAACAACGAATCAGACACTTGGGATTGAATAGATGAAGTGATATTTTTTGTATCTAAGGATCCTATTTCAAGAGATGGGATGACTTCATCACCGGAGCCCGTATACGAATTCTCTAAGATGTCAGAGTAACTACTGCTGTATCCTCCAACCAACGAATCCCTTCTTCTGATTATTGAGATAAAATCCCTTCCGGCACAGTTCAATACGGGTAAATGCGAGTAATCTATAAAGTTTGGTGTATCTACTTCATCGGAAATGGATCCCGAAATACTCCCAATATTCCTATTCGAACCTTTCCCATAATTCAAATTATCCAGAAACAGATCCCAATCCTGCCTTCCCGTAGCGGAATAAGCACCATTCGGGAGTTTTGTTCCAATACATTCGATACAGGATGATTCAACAAGAAATGGATTAACTGCGGGTTTTAGGAAGATTGAGGAGCCTACCGATTCTTCATCCATTAACAATCCGGACTCGATGAAGAAACTATCTTTTCTACCGAAGATTCTCTTGAGAAAGGATATCTTCTCATCGAGGTTGAGTGAACTCAGAAGGAAATCAAGCAGTGGATAATCTATATTGTTCAATTTATAGACAAGATAATCAATCCCATCTGTCGAAGCTTCTTCACTAATATACTTGGGAATAATGATTCGGTAAATAGATGATATATTGGTAAATTCCTTGGGATACTTGTTGTTCCTCCCAGCCGTACTACGAATAGTGATACCAATATTATTTAGTGCTAATATCGACAGATCATAGATTGATCTACCTAAGTCGGATCTTATTTCTGCGAATACTCTCTTGGAAGGGGAAAAAGACAAGTCTCTGATTGTATCAAGCCACCTGTGCACATTTGACCGAACATCTGGATATTCATCAATTGGGGAAATAATACATTCATGCAACAAACGCTCTATGTTACCCCTCCATTCCAATAATCTCTATTCAATTGCAATTCTTGTTACACCAGTAGATCCCTCGCCCCCCTCCCGGCTACCCAATTGATAGTTGATTCTGGATAGATATTCACTAGCTAATGTACAGAAATAGTCACGCGAAAAGAGCGTGTATACTGAGTAGAGAGATATTAACCTATTTCGTTCATATACCCTAACTAGAGAGTATGTTGAAGATATGTTACCTCCCTCTCCCGATTCATCTGAAAAAGTAGGATTTTCACTTCCATCAGTTCTTTCTACAGGTACATCGAAAAGGATCTCTAAACGGTTTGAAATAATCTTATCAAGATCGAAGTATGCGCCATTTTGCATCTCTGATTCCTCGTCAAGTATTCCACCAAATGATAGATCTCCTCTCGATAGAAAGGCTTTCCTAGGTTCCTCGCTACTACTACCAATTCTTACCTTACTGGAAATCAAATTCGATTTTTTAACTCTTAAAAGAAATCCAGTCAGTCGGTTTCTTGATTCATTTATTAGTTGTGAATAGGCGTGTAGAATAGAAAATTCCCCCTCATTTCCGTGGGAATCTAACCCCAATAATTGGAAGAACCACTTACGATTCTAGGAAGAATCAATACATTTATTGGAATCATTTTCTGCTATTCCCGCTACAGAAGGGGAGAAAGGATCTCCCAACAATAAAGGAGAGTCGAGTGTAAAATGCCGACAATCTCTCTCTACTTTCCATAAATGAGATATTCTTCCGATACCGAAAGACACGGAATTCTTATATCATTCTTCTGCCAAATATGTCTTAATAGGAGTTCCATCGGCGGTGGGACCCATACCTAGTTCATGTATAGATGATTCTGTTGAAAAGCCGTGACTCACCGCCTCTGGAGAATCATCAGTGGATATTGCTCTTTCCTCCGGAGAGTAACTGCCTACAAAGCCATTTCCAGATCTTTTCATTGAATCATATTCTGGATTTCTCTCCTCACTTCAACTAGATAAACAAGTATCTTCGATAGGTATCTCCTTCCCAACCTTCTGATTTCTGGAATCAGACTCATCCCTTGAGTTGCTATGAAAAGCCTCCAATTCTCTAGATGTCTCTATTTGTGAGGAGACATACTTCGAGAAACCACAGGAAATTTCTAGTAATATACTTGGTACCTCAGTGAGTAATTGATTATCCGATAGATAATCAAGTTCGATAAATCTCTTTTCTAAGAGAGATCTCGTTAGATTCAATTCGCGCTCATCCTTATTCCATGGAGAAGGACTTTGGTGACAGGAATGCCACATATAAAAATCGGCGTAATCCCGGAATAGTGTCCAACTCCCCTCGTCAATGGAATTTAACCAATCTCTTATATCGCTATAGGATAGGGATACACCATCACGAGATGACATTGTATTCTTATGGGGTGGAAATAGAGACAAATTGGAGAGACCCTTCCGCTCGGAATAGAACGGTGATTCATCTCCCTGCCGATCTACTGAATCCCTGGATTCGAGTAACATTTTGTCCCAAAAGTCCGATATTACGGGAATGAAGGAATCGCTTCTTAATGTTGCTGTTTGTAGCCAATTAACCCTTTGCTTGTCATGGATTTTCCGGAGAAGTAACGAATCAGAATCATTTTAGTAACAGTCATCCTTACGAAGTATCACATTTATATAGAATTCAAAAAACTCATTTGAATCTTCTAGATTCTTATCCCCCAGTGATTTTTCAATCCTCTCAGTCACATCTCTGGATATATTCTTGATGGGGAGTGGATCCCTCATCAGCCGGACCCTCCATCCATCTGAAACCGAAGGATCCATCGCACTATATATGGGAACTTGCGGTTCTTCCCTCGTCGAAGTTGTGGAAATATTTCCGTTTGAATCCGAATAGTAAGAATTACGTGTCTTTCCCTTTCTATCCTTTTCAGCAGGTGAGCATCTTATTGATAGAGAAAGAGGATAGAAGGATTCAACAGAATTTGTTGCTGGTTTTTTTACTACTCCACCAGTTCTATTAATTAGTTTCGCTAGATCTATAGAACCTCCTTCGATCAAATTTCTCTCACCTGAACGATGCATAGGAATTGGTATTGTTAGTAACATCAGGATTCCCGGAGTCACGCTATTACCCCGCTTCATTGAATCGCGCAGATTCCGTAAAAAGATTGAACTCAGAATTCATAAGTCAAATAATTTGATGGAGGGTTCATAACTGGAGAATAGACCAATTAGAAATTCCCCTAGATCTTGATTTTTCAATGATTCAAATGAGTAGTGGAATCCATCGGTTTCTGCTAACTTCGGAACTTCAGAGAATAAATCTGGACTTCTTACTTTTTCTTCTCCCACTTCTCTTACCTCATGATCTCTCTTCACTTTATCTATATGTGGTAGATACTACCCACCTCTCACATTCCATTATATAGATAATATCGAAAGATTCAAGGCCCAATGGAGTGAGTACTTTCGATGTGGTGATTTGTGGGTGTATTCGTACCTACCTGAAGCTGTCTCGGGAATCTCGAATTGTTGAAGAAACCTATCTATGTCTTATCTATCTCCTCATCAACTTATTTTATTCCGAGTGATAAAGACGAGTTCTCCAACCTGATGGGCGAACGACGGGGATTGAACCCGCGCGTGATGGATCCACAATCCATTGCCTTGATCCACTTGGCTACGTCCGCCCCCTACTTTCCCTATTCAGCTTTCTTAACTGGGAGAGAACAAGATCTACTAGGGTCATTCATTCGATGCGCGTACGTATTATTCGTCTATATATTAATACAAGAAAAAATATGTTAGGTGAAAAATGTATTCTCAATCTATTCCAGTGGGTACGGGACTACAAGCGTTCCGCTAATCAGAATGAGAATATCTTTGATTCCCATTCTCTGTAATCCTAGAAGGGTGTTTCAAAGATTCCCCAGAATCCAAGATTGGAAACTGATAATTGTAAGATTATGGCGAGATATTACTATTATTTCTATTCATTCCATCGGACGAATCTCCATTAAATACCAAACCTTATGCGAGGTTTGGTATTTAGTGATGCTGCACGACCAGACAGGTATTATCCGTTTACAGAAGGAGCTTCAACAGAAGCTAAGTCTAGAGGGAAATTATGAGCGTTACGTTCATGCATAACTTCCATACCTAGGTTAGCACGGTTGATGATATCAGCCCAGGTGTTAATAACACGACCTTGGCTATCAACCACGGATTGGTTGAAGTTAAAACCATTCAAGTTGAATGCCATGGTGCTGATACCCAAGGCAGTAAACCAGATGCCTACTACGGGCCAAGCGGCTAAGAAGAAGTGCAGAGAGCGAGAATTGTTAAAGCTGGCATATTGGAAGATCAAACGGCCAAAATAACCGTGAGCAGCTACGATGTTGTAGGTCTCTTCCTCTTGACCGAACTTGTAACCTGCATTAGCAGACTCATTCTCAGTAGTTTCTCTGATCAAACTAGAAGTTACCAAAGAACCATGCATAGCACTGAATAGAGAGCCGCCGAATACGCCAGCTACACCCAACATGTGGAAGGGATGCATAAGGATGTTGTGCTCAGCCTGGAAAACGATCATGAAGTTGAAAGTACCAGAAATTCCTAGGGGCATACCGTCAGAGAAACTTCCTTGACCGATTGGGTAGATCAGGAACACAGCGGTAGCAGCTGCAACGGGAGCTGAGTACGCAACAGCAATCCAAGGACGCATGCCTAAACGGAAACTAAGTTCCCACTCACGACCCATGTAGCAAGCTACACCAAGTAGGAAGTGAAGAACGATCAGTTCGTAAGGACCACCATTGTATAGCCATTCATCAACGGAAGCTGCTTCCCAGATTGGGTAGAAGTGTAAACCGATAGCTGCAGAAGTAGGAATGATAGCACCGGAGATAATGTTGTTTCCGTATAGCAAAGAACCGGAGACAGGCTCACGAATACCATCGATATCTACAGGGGGAGCTGCGATGAAAGCAATGATGAATACAGAGGTTGCGGTTAATAAGGTGGGAATCATTAAGACACCGAACCATCCGATGTAAAGACGGTTTTCAGTGCTGGTGATCCAGTCGCAGAAGCGACCCCATAGGCTTGCGCTTTCGCGTCTTTCTAAAGTTGCGGTCGTGGTAATTTTTGGTTTTCGAAACGATTGGTGATTACCCAAGCTGATGAGCCTGTTGATCCATAGTATATCACAGAATCCCACCTGTGTCAACTAATCTAATATTGATTGAATATCCGAAGAAACGGGAAGACTTCCCTTTGTTTTCGCACGATACTTCTTCAAACCTTGACTCTCTTTTCAGACGCATTTCCCTTTTATTATCATAAACCACGGGAAAGTCAACGTTAGTTCGGCTCCTCGAGTACATCATGGGAGATGCCAGCTTTGCCTTAGATGTACTACGACTCAATCATCGATTCGAGGTGAGGGACATACAGGATAAATATCTGCTGGCGTTGCCTGACATCCCCCCCCCCCCCCGAGGTGAGTAGTCCGCCCCAGGCGGAGATAGTTGAGAATGGTGGGAGTCGCGGGGATGCGGGCAGTGCCAATCATGTCGATCATGTCGATTGTGTCGATTGTGTCGATCATTCTAGTCATGTCGATCATGTCGATCATGTTGATTGCGTCGATTGCGTCGATCACTTTGGTCATGTCGATCATGTTGATCATGTCGATGATGTTATGGACTTTACGATTCGACACTAGTCTTTCTCTTTTTCATGAGGTACTATACCAGTGACAAAATTTCCCCTATGACTTGGATATTCTTTCTCCCATTATTTAATTTCTGCTTATCCATATGCTTCTGGCGTATCTTGATTCCTAATACCCTGCGCTCCGGAGTAGAAGGTTTCAATCCACCAATAAGAGGTTGTGGATTGAAACGAACCCGGAACTAACGGAAATGGGCAAAAGCCTTATTAGCTTCTGCCACCTTGTGAGTCTCCTCCTTCTTCCGTACAGCACTACCAGAATTTCTGGCAGCATCCATTAATTCATCACTTGATCTTAAAGCCATACTTCGACCTGAACGTTTTCGACACGCGATCAATAACCATCGGATAGCCAAAGCTCTTCCTTCTGCAGGTACTACTTCAACGGGGACTCGATAAGTCGATCCACCTACACGTTTGGATTCTGTTACTATATCGGGAGTTACCCTACGTATTGCTTGTCGCGGGACAGACAGTGGATTCTTATTCGTCTTTTCCTTAATCCGCTTCATAGCCTGATAGAGAATCTGATAAGCCAATGATTTCTTGCCATCTTTAAGAATACGATCAACCAACATGTTTACTAATCGATTACGATAAATCGGATCCGATTCTATATTTTTCTTTTTGTTCGCTACATTGCTCCGGTGTAACATGAGTTTACAGATATGTCGGATTCCGATTCTATCTCGACTGTATCTTAGAATCTTATTTGGGCTTTTTCACTCCATATTGTAGGGTGGATCCGCCGGTTAGTCGAGGATCTCCCCCCAAACTGCACGTGCGACTTTCATCGAATGCAGCTTTCCATATGATTGAATAGAAAGTCTTGAAGTAAGTTCGGGTTACTTCAATGAATCATATTTACTCATTAGGCATTGAGTATCCGTTTCCTCTTCATCATCCCACGAATAGGAGAAGGGAAATCCCGTATTTCATTTATCTCACCAAGAATGTCCGTGGGTTTATTGATCCAATTACCAAATGTTCACAAAACCTCCACTGAATCTCCATAATCGTAGTCCGAACTCGTTCTGAGAGAGAGAAGACATTCGAAGATTTTCCAAATAAATGGGAGTCCGGGTAAGACTCAACTTACTGGAATGCAATACCCTGGACACCGAGTTGTTTCACACGAATAAGATAATAATCAATCTCCGTAATAGCAGGCTTCGGTCCCCTGGCAACATTCCCACTATCGGGTCGGCTATGCATTTGACATATCAGAACAACCGATACGGAATCATTGCGATGATACAAGTTACGACAATGTTCTGCAACGCACTGGAACGCCCCTTCTTACGATCCTTTACTCCTACAGCATCTAAAGTTCCTCTAACGATATGATATCTTACACCAGGTAGGTCCTTCACCCTCCCGCCTCTCACAAGGACCACGGAATGTTCTTGCAAATTATGGCCAATACCTGGTATGTAAGCCGTTATCTCGAACTTGGAGGTTAATCGAACTCTGGCGACTTTCCGTAGGGCAGAGTTAGGTTTTTTTGGTGTAGTTGTGGAATAGTTGACAGATGAGTCAGTTTCAGTGTCACTCTACAGAACCGTACGTGAGATTCTCACCTCATACGGCTCCTCGTCATTCAATTAATACTAAGAATAGAAGTACGAAATACCTTTCGGTTGTTACCCGATACAAGAGGATTCACAAAATAATTTTGATATTCCATTCTTTCATTTTCAACTCCCTCCTGTGTGTTTGCCTCTACCTCCTCCCTATCCCCCAAATCGATTCGCTAGTCTACTTACTTCAGTGTCATTAATATTCTTAAGAAGTAGTAAGGAGAAGGAGATTCTGTTCCTACTTCAACTTCCCCAGAAGTAAATAGGTATTCACCGTAGTATCTATTTCCTGCTTCGATACTACCGATATAGACTTGGGAGA
>NW_028239850.1:0-17500 GCF_047967505.1 Dipteris shenzhenensis | reverse complement strand
TATCGGTTTCTACGATATATATTATGAGGAGGTACCTCCCCCTCCCCTGACGTAAGTGAAGTATTATCCCTATTGAAGGGAGGTACATCATCTAGACTATCTTCTATCCTACTGGAAATGGATGAATCTCCCCGGGTGGGATTTGAACCTACGACCAATCGGTTAACAGCCGACCGCTCTACCGCTGAGCTACCGAGGAAAGTGGCAGATGATTCAATCCCATATACTTCCAGAGACTCTTGTTCCTTGAGCCGCCCCTTGATCTGCAAGACGTTAACCACTCGAAGACCCAAAGCTTTCTTCGAGACTTCATGAACCTCGCGTACACCCTAACTCTCATTATAGGAAGAAGCAGTAATGATAGCAATCCCTTTTGCCTTCTCGGATAGAGCCTACGAATCGGGGGGGGGGCTGGTGTGGAAGATCTCGGTCATGGTTGATCTTGGTCGTGATTGATCGCCCCCCCCCCAACCCAAGATGCATATCGATCGATCACCAATCACTAGTTTCTATTTCTCCTTTTCCGGAAAACATAGTAGAATAGTCACAGGATACTTATAGAGGTATAAGGAATTATCTTGGAAAGGAGAAGAAAAAAACTCTTAGGAGACAAGAGAAACGAAGGCAGTTAGCAGTAGAATAATACCAATCATCAATCCGAATGAATAAGAAGATACTCTCCCGCCCTCCCCATATCTGCGCTTTCTCCACCTATGGAACTCAAAATACCGGTGCCATTAATAATTCCGTCAATTACCCATTGGTCGAAAAGAAGAGTTAAACTCACCCAGGAATCGAATACCTCTCACTAGAAGGATATCGTAGTAATGATCGATGTAACCCCGGTTGTGTGACCAGTCCCCAATGAGACGGTTAAATGAACCCATAGATTGTTTGGCAAAAGGATCAATATCACCGCAAGGTTGTGTGTGAGAGGATATCGGTCCATAAATCACGTAGGAGATAGATATTCCGGCTAGTGATAGACCAACCGAACCTGCTGAATCTATTAGCAATTGTACCAAATTTTCGGGATTGTTGTTGTCCTCTGAAAAGCCTGCAAGGGGGAGTTAACCACTCGGATAGCAAATCGGGACCAGTTTCTCCTCCAGCGAGATTGACTCCTATTGATCCAACCAACGAAGTTGGTATCGACAGTACTACTGAAGGCAATACCATCGAAACGTCTGATTCCTTAGGATATAGAGACTCAGAACGAATATTGGACTCTGCAGAAACTTTTCTATCGACTGAATCTTCCCCGTCATAACCTCCTGCTGAATCGACTCCTTCGTCTCGCGGGGGTGGAGGAACATCATACCCATCTCCACTCGTTGCTATCGTTTTGGTGTTACTCCGAATGACACTATTCATAGAGGAATGGGATGAATTGGTACCGCCACCGGCGCGTAGATTCCCCTCAAACGTGAGGAGATAGATGCGGAACATGTAGAAAGCAGTTGGAACTGCTGTGAATGAGGCTATACATCCCGGGGGGAAAGGAACGTAGCCAACTCTTTGCAATAATTTCATCTTTGGACCGGAAACGAGCTAGAGGTGGTATACCACAGAGAGAGAGAGTACCTGAAAGAAAAGTGATTCCAGTAATTGGCATATATTTTCGCGAACCACCCGTGGGAGACATATTTTGACTTCTATTGGGAGAGTATCCGACAACCCTTTCCATCGAATGAATTACTGAACCGGATCCGGGAAATAGCAAAGCTTTGGGATGGGCATGTGTAATGAGGTGAAACAACGAAGGTTTATAAGCACCGAGACCTAGAGCCAGCATCATGTAGCCCAATTGAGACATAGTAGAATAAGCTAAACCTTTCTTGATATCCTTCTGGGCAAGAGCTATCGTCGCTCCCAGTAGAGCCGTTATTCCGCCTATCCAGGAGATAACATTCATGCTTAGAGGTAAGGTTTCAAACAATTCAAGCATTCGAGCTACAAAAAAAATTCCCGCAGCTACCATAGTAGCGGCGTGTATAAGAGCCGAAATAGGTGTGGGTCCTTCCGTTGCATCGGGCAACCATACGTGGAGTGGGGATTGTGCAGATTTAGATACCGGACCCCAAAAATGGTAGAGGAGCACATGTATTGGCAAGGGAGGAGCCGGCGCTGTTGTTATCAATCAACTCACTAAATCAATCACACGATTCGCGGATCTCGAAACTACCAGTTATCCAATACGTACCTAATATACCCAATAATAATCCGAAATCTCCTGTACGATTAGTTGCAAAAGCTTTTTGGCAGGCATTAGCAGCACTTGGTCGTGCGAACCAAAAACCTATCGGCGAGTAAGAGCACATCCCTACTAATTCCCGAAAAACATGAATCTGTATTGGATTGGGACTGAACACTAATCCTGACGTGGAGGCAGTGGAGAAACTTAAATAGACGGGAAACCTTACGTATCCCTAGTCGTGACGCATATGACTATCACTGTAAATCATAACCAAGACACCTATGGTGGTGACTGATATCGACGTAATGGAAGTAAGTGAATCAACTGAAAATCCTATCTTTGGAGAAATATCGTCGTTGGGAATCCATGACCATGAGTATTCAAAAGTGGAGCGACCAGTAACTTGTTGCCAGAATGTTGCGATAGAGACGGACATAGCTGCGGCTAATGAAAGAACACTGAGCATAGCACGTATACGACGAAGGCTCTTAGTGGCTTTTGGAAAAAGAAACGATGCCAATCCGATCAAACCAGAGGTTACGAATGGGCGTGAGGGGACAATCCAAGCACATTCATAAGATAATTCCATAAACATATTTAACCCGGGTTGGAACTCTTTCTGTCAATAGTTGTCAGATATATGGAGCGTCGAAGAATGGAATATATATGGACAGGTGAGATCACGCGTATCAAACCGAATAATCCATTTGTTCTCGTTCTGGTGCGAGCCCGGCGTCGAGACTTGACAGGAATCAAATGTGTCGGAGATACTTATCTAGGTTCCATTTTTGACCCCAAACCGATTGAGTTGTTTTGGGTTATTTTTCACACGACAAGACTATTACGGATAGACATGCAGCAATTGATACTGGAGGAAAACAACTCCGAGTAGAACCGGGGAGATTCTATGATGTTCGTCACTTCGCTCTGCTTGGGCACAACGCATCAGAGTCCAATACGGTAATGTCGATATATCGAGTTTCATTGGTTTGTCACGGATCCAAAATTGATCTCGGACATCCCCGGCTGAGTAACGCAACTGCTAGGGGGCGCGTCTTGCATCCCTGTTCGAGAGGAAGAAAGTGATACGGGAAGATCCATTCTAAGAAGAAGACGCGAAGGAAATCGGGATACAGACAGGATTTGGTTCGATCTGTAGTAGATCCCATTTGCTTAAATGGAAAGGAGTTGGTTGGTTAGCAAATTGTTATCATAAAGAAGTCAATGATTCTTGCTGGGATTCTTTTGCATAGAATGGAAACCCAGTTCCCCCAGTTGTTCCCCTTCTAATGATTCTACGCAATCACCCCCTCCCTCATTATATTGATTCTACTCGTACGTATCAACATACTCGTCGCATTCATTTCGATGATAAAACCGAATAGATAGATTTCATTATGGCAGTTCCAAAAAAACGTACTTCTAGGTCGCGGAGGAAGATTCGCAATCATATTTGGAAGACCCAAACTAATGAAGTAGCATCGAAAGCTTTTTCTCCAGCTAAATCCATTTTGACTGGACGGTCGAGAAGTTTTTACTATGTGACAAATGAAAAAATTTCTGAAACTGGTCAGTAGTACTCCCCGGTTGTAACAGGAATTGCCGTATCAATAGGACGTGGGGTCGGTCGGAATAGATAGTGAACTATTTGTTTGTTGGAACGGGGAAGACGAGATAAGTGATTGTCAGGGAACTTATTGATGAATTTGGATCCCTAGTAAGTAGTACGGGTACATGTTGATATTATTGCGTGACGGTACCGTGCGGTAAATAAATCCAAATACTAACAGAGTTGTATCAATGAATGTTGGTAATAACCACGAGGGGGGGGGGGTTACGTGCATGAAGAAGGAGCCCAATCCCTCTCTTCCTTCCTATGATACAAGGGTCTCGATCACGATCATCGATTTATCTCTATCCCTACTACGAATGGGTATGGGTCGATAACACCCAAAGAGAATCGGGAGATAAATCTGCGTTCCCGGAACGGGAACGTCTTCTATTCCGTTTAAAATATGTTCCGACCTCGTTTATTCGGAATAGCAGGATTTGAACCTGCGACCTCCATCACCCCAAGATGGCACGCTACCGAGCTACGCCATATCCCGTTATTCCTATACAAGTATAGCGCCGTATACCTAATCAACTATAGACAGGGAAGGTCCCTTGTTGTGCGTGTGTACTCTCCCCCAGGAAGATTGACGATTCACCCGAAGATGTGATATCATTAATTACGATAAGTATAACGAGTAGCGAGCCGCTATGGTGAAATTGGTAGACACGCTGCTCTTAGGAAGCAGTGCTAGAGCATCTCGGTTCGAATCCGAGTAGCGGCATTTAATTTCAACCTGCAGGCGAGGGCTGTGTCTGATACAACCACTGGGAAAAGCAGTAGGAATAGGGAATTCTCCCCGTTTCGACGTTTAAGGGGTAAACCCGAAATCTCCCTGGGAATAATGGGTGGGTGGTACATACTCTCCAAAAATCTCACTAATTCACTGGATTCTCCTCATTACGATTTCACACCGATATAGAGCACATATTCGCTCACATTTCTTTTCTTACGCTTCTTTCCGTCACTCTGTTTCACCGGATGGGGCTGGCTCGCAAGCTCAAGAGACTCATTAGTTTGAGCGTTGGAGGTATGACAATTGCTTTCATCTGTATAACGGGATTTACGACGATTCGTCGGATTCAACCCAAACATCTACCACCGAGCAATCTACATGAATCATCTATGTTTCTTTCACGGAGCTTCTCCCCAATGCATGTAATTATGAGAATTAGGAGTCGGAACGAATGGTCAGGTGCAGTCACGGCACCAGGTGCCATGTCGACCCATGGATTCGCAACTCTGGGTCTTCCTGAGGAAATGCAACAATCCACACCGCTAGTACCTGCTCTGCAACCTCATCGGTTAATGACGCATGTAAGTATGATGCCACTAAGCCATGTGACTTCGTTATGTGGATCTCCATCAGCAACATCTCCACCGATTGCCACCTATGACGCAGAACAATTTTCTATCCCCGGTCCAAATCAAGAATTTCCTACCTGGACCCCCTCTCCGGGAGTGGATATACACTGCTACGAGCAGGCAGGAAGTAATCCGAGAAACAGTTTTCATCGACTATCCTTGAATTCACGTAGGTGCCGATTGATCCACCAATTGGACCGATGGAGTTATCGAATCATCAGCTTAGGGTTTCCTCTACTGACTGTTGGTATTCTCTCTGGAGCAGTGTGGGCTAATGAAGCGTGGGGATCCTACTGAGGCCGGGACCCTAAGGAAACCTGGGCATTAGTGACTCGGCTGATATATGCTATTCATCTCCATACCAGAATAACTAGTGGTTGGCAGGGGGAAGGGCCTGCTATTGTAGCATCTACAGGATTCTTCATTGCTTGGATTTGTTTCTCAGGGGTTAATCCACCAGGAATCGGTTTACATAATCACGGGTGGCTTACTTAATAATTAGGTAGAAGACCGCTAATTCGATCGGGGGAGAGATAACAAAAAATGTTACCTCGTCAGATGCTTGAAGTGTTACATGATAATCAATTCGTGATTTGAATCAGAGTCTGCATGAGGAATCGCGCTGTGGATTCCTCACCCAGACATTCATGCAATTACGTCGCCAGCGGCATGGATTCCCACTGCCTTCCCTTATAGGAATTAATACCAGAACCGCTTCCAAGAGTAATCCTCATTGAATAGATATGTTCGACTACCGATCCAAACGATACTGCGTTTTATTGCCCCTCTACTATCCCATAAAAGAGTACGGAACCAGGATAGATAGTATTTTGTGATTCCGTAGAGATGCAACCATGTCTGGATACAGACCGATACCGAGGATTGGTAAAGAGAGACAAATCGATATGAATATTTCCCGCGGTCCGGAATCAACTGAATATGGATCCGAATAGTTGGATATTCTGTATCCGTAGAATATTCGACGTAACATAGATAACAAATAAATGGGAGTTAATACTGTACCAATCGCTTCGACTACTACAACCGCTAACTTAGATATAGATGAATAATGCTGATTAGTCACTATTCCTGGAAATACCATCAATTCCGATACAAACCCACTCATCCCGGGTAATGCAAGGGATGCCATTGAGAAGATACTAAACATAGTAAATATCCTGGGCATTGGGGTAGCCATCCCCCCTAATTGATCGAGATAAAGGGTACGTGTCCTATCGTAACAAGTCCCTGCAAGGTAAAATAGAGCGGCACCTATTAACCCATGGGAAATCATTTGTAACACAGCTCCATTAAGACCCGTATCTGTCACGGATCCAATTCCATTGTTACAAAACCCATATGGGAAATTGATGAATACGCTATTCTCCTCTTAAGGTTACGCTGACCCGGCGGAATCAGGGATGCATAAACAATTTGGACTGATCCGAATAGCACCAACCACGAAGCAGGTATGGAATGAGCATGAGGTAATAATTCCATATTAATTCGAATCAATCCATACCCTCCCATTTTTAGTAATACCCCAGCCAGCAACATACATGTGCTGTAATGTGCTTCCCCATGAGTGTCTGGCAACCAAGTATGAAAAGGGAATATTGGCAGTTTCACGGCATACGCCACGAAGAATCCTAGATAAGAAAGCACTTCTAGTGATATAGGATGTGATCTGCTTGCCAAATCTCGGATATTGAAGGAGGGTTCCTGGGTCCCGTAGAAACCCATAGTTAGGGCTCCTATTAGGAGAAAGATAGAACCACCAGCTGTGTATAGAATAGACTTCGTGGCTGAGTATAGACGTCTCTTCCCACCCCACATACATAAAAGTAGGTAGATTGGGATTAATTCCAACTCCCACATAGGGAGAGGAAAGCGAAATGTCTCGAGAAGCAAACAGTCCTATTTGGCCGCTATACATGGCCAACATCAAGAAATAGAATAGACGTGTATTCCGCGTAACTAGCCAAGCTGCTGAGGTTGCCGAAGTAGTGACAAATCCTGTCAGTAGAATGAGACCCATGGAGAGTCCATCAATACCTGAACTCCGATGGGAATTTGATTGAATTTATCCAACTAGAATCCTCCACCAATTGAATGCATTGATCATCGATATGGAAGTGACAATGAAAGATATAAATGATTAGTAGAAATTCCGATATACAAATGCCTGGGGTATACCACCGAACGATCTTATTCCCATTGGAGGGAAGCATTGGAAATAGCGAACCGGCCAGAATCGGAAAAAGAAACAATTGTGGTTAACCAGGGTACGTTACTCATCGTGGATGGAAAAATATTTTAGCGGGGGGGAGGGGGGGGGGAATCTTAATACCCCAACTCATACTCAATAGAATTGAGTATGAATCTTTGAGTAGAGTTGGAAAGAAAACGATTCGATTCTTGAATCTCTTTCTTGACCGATGAATCAATAAGCTAGACCCATACTACGAGTCGTCTCAGCTCCCGGATAGACGCGTACACTCGAGATGGACAAGCGGATTCACGTCTCTTACAACCTACACAGTCTTCTGTTCTAGGAGCAGAAGCAATTTGATTGGCTTTACACCCATCCCGGGGGATCGTTTCCAATGCATCTGTCAGACAGGCTCTTACGCATTAGGTGCAACCAATACATGTGTCATAGATCTTTACTGAATGTGCCGTCGAATTTGTTCACTCCTATTGGATTGACGTGTCAAAGATATTCTCCTGTTGGGGTTGTTGAGGTGTACCTACCCTCCCCCCTGCCCCCTACCCCTTATTTTCCATTCAATCAAATCTAAGATTTGTATTGATTTGGTTTTTCCGCATCTACCTACATAGACACTCCGTGGGTGGAACTCTCCCATCATCCTCGTGAAATGAATGGGTTCTGCAATATGGGGAGGGACGGTACAAGACAATTTTAAGGAACGGGATAGGTAGGGATTCAGATAGGTATGACATAATTTTTCGGAATGAAATGCAATTGTTAGGGGGAAAACGACAGCATTACCAGCTGGATGTGATACACCTGCATTGAATAGCGATTCGCCCAAATAAATAGCGTCATCGACGAATCAATTACCATTTTAACAAATCAAATTGATCGATACGAGTCGATCTTCTATTACGCTGGATGACCGAAGCAATGGATAACCCAATAGCAGCTTCGGCAGCTGCAACGGCTATTACGGATATTGAAAAGATTTCCCCCTTCATTTGTTCATTGTCAAAGAAATTGGAGAATGCTACGAGATTTATATTAATGGCATTCAGAATCAGCTCAAGACACATCAGTGCCCTAATCATGTTTCGACTCGTGATTGATCCGGAAAAGCCAACGCGATAGGGATAAGCACCTAGAATCAGTCCATGTTCGAGCATGATGTATTAACCCCCCGGAAACTTAATTGGTTAACCTACGAGATGAGTTTACGAGAAGTTGTAATTAATTAGAAAGATGGGGAGTCATCTCCAGACGACGAAGCAGGTTCTTCGTCGGGTCTGGTTATTCCTTCACCACGAGCCATTGTAATCGCCCCTACTGAAGCCACTAGGAGGAGGATAGAAAGGAGTTCGAATGGAACCAGAAATTGTGTTAACAATTGGTATCCAATTCGCTGGATGTTGTTTTTTGAGACTCCCCCCACAACATCCCTCGATGGGTCGATTGGATTTATATCAGACCATTTCGTATCTCGAATTGTAGTGGTTGATAAGATAGATAGACCCGTACAAGCTCCTAAGGCAATAGTATCTCCCATATTCCAGGAAATGGTTGAATTGGAATCTACTGGTTCGTCAATAACCGTTACGGCAGACACGATCGAAACATTTATAGCTCCTACATAGATAGGCGATTGTGCGGCAGCTACAGAATCGGCATTCGGTACGAGATATGGGAGAGATATACAGATAAACACCAGTCCCGATGAAGAGGCGGAATAAACTATATTAGCAGATAATACCACTCCTACACTTCCCAGTAGAATACCTAATTCGATTAGTATCAAGACAGATTCATAAATTGATTCAGGTAGATTCATTATGCCCAGTTATTTTGATTCTCCCATCTCACTATATTACTATTCAATAACGACGTGTATGTGTGTGACCTACTTATGTAGACACACCCCCCCCTATTGGTAGAAATAATTGAAGGAGGGATATCTCTGCATAGCAGAGATATCTCGATATTGAATCATCTCCGACTTACTATTTTTTCTAACCAGGGAGTCGGTCTATCTTCCAAACTTCAGACGGAGATTCAATTGACACCACGAGTGACAGTTCGATTATTGGGATCTCCTTTCGTGACTCCCCCAGATGAATAACTCAGAGTTGGAACTACTTGAATTGCGGAATCCTGGGAGACAGAGAGGGGCAAACGTCCCGGAGCCATTTGATCATAATTTGATTCGTGACGATCATAAGTCGAGGGTTCATACTCCTCAGTCATTGACAAGCAATTTGTTAGGCGGTATTCGACACAATTCCCACAGAAGATACGAACTCCGAAATCAATGCTATAACTTCTTAATCGTTTTTTTCTGATGCTTCTTATCAATCTCCGGTCGACGACAGGCAGGTTAATCAGACATACTCGGACACGTACCTCACAAGCAATGCATTTGTCAAATTCAAAATGAATTCGTCCACGGAATCGTTCGGATGATATAAGTTTCTCGTAGGGGTATTGGATAGTCACAGGTAAACGATTCAGATGGTCTAGAGTAACCGCAAAACCTTGACCAGTATACCTCGCAGCTCGTATTGCTCGTTGACTATAATCCTGGAATCCAGTTACCGTGGGAAACATGTGATAGATAATCCTGGGGGAGTTCCTTAGTTTCTAGAGATTGGATAGATTAAAATCGGGGTGACATTGATGTAAACTATGAGGGGAATATCTCATTTTAGAGATGGTAGTCGAAACGAAGCTGTCAGCAACGGATTTCCCGGAGCAACGGGCAGAAGAGATTTCCAGCCGAGATCTAGTAATTGGTCTATTCTGACTCTAGGTAATGTCCATCTCGTTGCGATAGAAATGAATAGGAATAGATAAGACTTGGCTGATGTGGTAATGACACCTGTTACTGCATCGAATACATCAAAGGATTCACTGCTGAGAGTCCGAAAGGGAAAAATTTGCCCTAATTCTTGAAGAAATGGAATTGGTGAATCCCATCCACCCGGATAAAGGACTGTTACAAACGACGAGGAAACCAATGAATTTGGGTAAGAACCAACATAGAATGAACCAGATTTTATACCTGAATATTCGGTTTGATAACCCGCTACCAGTTCCTCCTCCGCCTCTGGTAGATCAAATGGCAACCTTTCACATTCTGCCGATGGGGATATGAAGAAAGCTATAAAGCCTATAGGTTGACGCCGCAGATTCCATCCCAGAAAACCATACTTAGATTGTGTTTCAACTATGTCAACCGTACTTAAGCTATCAGATAATTATAGTCGACGGTACAATTGCTATTACCACCTCTGATTCGAAACCGTACATGAAATTGGGATTTCATACGGCTCCCCATAAGTCACCCGAGAGGGGGATTGGTAGTTAATCACTTCCTTTGCGCGACACCCCCCTGAGGAGCGTCCCAATCTCAACCAATGGGATTCTGTTTGCTACAGGGAGTGATAGCTTCTGAATCCATCTCAACCTTTTCAGTTATTTTTTGATATAATTCGGAATCTTCCACCGTTTCTCGGTGGAATGGGATTTACCGATACTTCTTTTATATCTCCACATAGATGGATCCCTACCTATCTTTATTTCAGCCGAGAAGAGGATTAGCCTGAGGATTCCTATGATCCCAATCCTCTTGAGACTACTACGTAAAGGAGATACTCGCATATATCAATAATTTTTTCCGCCAGGGGCAGAAAAATCAAACCGTTGAAAGGATTACTTCGTTCCGGATAGTCATAATCTAAGTAGATAGGAATATACTCGGGATTGGGATTTTCAAGATGTACTACCTAGTCATCCCTACCGAGGCTAAGTCTTTATCCAATTAAAGAGAAAAGAGATTTTATTATGCAACTTTTTTCTCCACCCTTCTCACAAATCTCTTGTGTATATTAGTGTTCCTGACCATCCACTCCCGCTCAATCCCGGAAAAGAGGTTCAGTCCCTTCTTGTCCCCGCTTCAGGCCCTGTAAATCTATCCCGTACCTGGGGGCAAACAGTGTTTACTGCTCGGACATGCTTTCACTCCCGTACATGGGGGATGGGACTCGATTCACTCGCTGCAAGACGCTGTTCGATCTCACCCAGATGACTATCCAGTTGTTCTGTCAAATCAGTGAAAGATTCTTCATTCCGAATCTCTATATCGGAATAACCCTCTTCCCATCAATCTTATTCAGCGAGTCGCACGTGGGGATATGGATAGTACACATGGGGCTGGGGGTATTTCGTAACTAATTGATTGAGCAGCAGCTCTAAGACCACCTGGAGGGGAATATTTATTATTTGAACCATATCCTGCCATAAGTAGCCCTAGGGGAACGATACTTGAGATGGCGATCCAAGAGAAAGCACCTATACTCAGATCAGCTAGAATAATGTGCTGCCCGAAGGGTATCACCAAGTGGCTTATAAAGACTGGTATGACTACCACAGCTGGTCCAATATTGAATAGCCAAGTATCGCCCCTGGCTGGAACAATATCTTCCTTCAGTAGGAGCTTGACTCCATCGGCCAGGGATTGGATAATTCCCAAAGGACCTGCATATTCAGGTCCGATACGCTGTTGTACCCCCGCAGATACCTTTCACTCGAGCCGTACGATAACTAATACTCCTACTGTAATTCCTACGATAAGGGTGGGAATGGAAATCAGAATCCAAATCAATTCGGAAGAATCTCTCGAAACTCCCAATTTGTGAAATAAGTCAATCACGCGTTCCTCGAAATTTTTTGTACCAATTGCCGTTTCGGCGATCAACCTCCCCCATGATGATATCTATACTACCTAATATTGTCGTAATATCGGCTAGTTTCATTCCTTCTACCAATTGAGAGAGAATTTGCAGATTTATGAAGCCAGGCGGACGAATCTTCCGTCTCCGGGGAGAAACACTATCATCTCCAATCAGAAATATCCCTAATTCCCCTTTGGGAGCTTCCACCCTTACGTAATGCTCCTGCTCAGGTAATTTGAAAGTGGGAGAGGATTTCTTACCGACAAATTGATAGTCAAAATCATTCCATCCCATTTCCTTTCGTTGCTGACTAAGGCGTCGAGATTCCAAATTTTCATATGGACCTCCCGGAAGGAGTCTCGAGGCCTGTTGAATTATTCTTATGGATTCTCTCATCTCGCCGATTCGTACCAAATAACGGGCCAATGAATCTCCTCCTGTTTGCCATTGGATCCGCCAATCCGATTCGTCATAACATTCGTAGTGATCCACCTTGCGAAGATCCCATTGAATCCCCGAGGCTCGCAACATGGGTCCGGATAAGCCCCGATCTATAGCTTCTTCCCTACCAGTGACACCTATCCCCTCCACTCGTTTCAGAAATATAGGATTATTTGTGATAAGTCGTTCATATTCATCGACTTTTGAGAGGCAATAGTGGCAGGAATCCAAACATTTATCTAGCCACCCATATGGTGAATCTACCGCTACTCCCCCGACGCGGAAATAATTATGCGTCATTCACATACCCGTAGCAGACTCAAGTAAATCATAAATCATTTCCCTTTCTCGAAATGTGTAGAAAAAAGGGGTTTGTGCACCGACATCCGCCAGAAAAGGTCCGAGCCATGACGGGTGGGGAGCTATTCGACTTAGCTCGAGCATAATAACTCGTATGTAACTAGCTCTTCTCGGTATTTGAATATTTGCCAACTTCTCCGGCGCATTCACTGTTATTGCCTCGGTAAACATGGTGGCTAAATAATCCCATCTCGTCACGTGGGGAAGATACTGCAGAATCGTCCGGTTTTCAGCAATTTTTTCCATCCCTCTATGTAAATAGCCAAGTATTGGTTCACAACCAACGACATTTTCACCGTCTGGAGTAACAATAAGTCGAAGGACACCGTGCATCGACGGGTGGTGGGGACCCATACTCACTATAACTGGATCCACTTTCGTAGGAGGTATACCCATGAATTATGTTCCTGGTAATTTTTGCAGACCCTAGCTTCGGTAGAACTGGATTTCTATAAATTGGAATCGGCGTCTCTTCAATCTCCGAATACCCAAGTTGCTTATTATGTTATCGTATAAAGTCGGATCCTTTTTGGATGAATGAATTAAGAGACGCTTGCGTCTTCCCAATAATTTCCACAAACCCCTCTGAGAGGAGTAATCCTTGGAATGTGATTTCAAATGAGAAGTGAGTTTCGAGACTTGATCGGTCAAGTAGCATATTTGAGACTCAGCAGACCCTGTATCCCCTTTCTCACAAATCAACGTCGAATTGGTAGATATAGCCTTATCCGTAATAGTAGTAATAATAATTGTTTATCGAATTCATTGTATAGGATTTGCCTACTAATTCGGGTAGTATTGGTCCGAGCGAGGGAGATGAATACTCCTATAATCGGGGAAATCGTCACTCAATAGATTCGGTTATCGGTGGGAATTTGTTTCCCACCAACGAGTAGTTACAGCTCCGCATCTGATAAGTAAGGTAGGTATCTGCCCCTCCTTCTATCACACACTTGATTGAGATTACCAAGATGTTAGTAATATTAGTCGAGCAAATTGTCGAATCTACGTATTCTCCCCCCCGTCTCAAATAATGGGATACATGCGTATTCTGGGCGTGGCAAATCGACTTCCATTATTTGTGTCGAAGCGGAATCTGTTCATACAAGCTAATTCTTCTAAGCGATAACTGGGCCAAAGGAAACGTTTGATTTTCTGAGTCCCACTCAGGTCGCTAGACTCTTCACTCTTGTTCATCCATTCCACTCCAGAAGGGTAGCCCAAAGGGTCCCTTTCGGATTTCACGGAGCTCAAAATCAATAGGGATCTGAGAAATCGCGATTTGCGACGATGTCTCGGAAGCAGGAGATCTTCGATGTTATGGAGATAGGAGCGATTCCTATTCCTCTCCCCATTGATGAGTGACAAACGCAGCATGCACCCGCCAAATATATTTCTATTCAATCTTCTTTTGAATCTGTTTCGAAATTTCAGTGGGATACTAACCATTTTATACATGAGAATCTAATCATCGAATATTCGCGGTAAACGATGGGCTGAAATAACAAACAAATCATCTAGAATCTCGCGTTTCTCTTCGTTGAGAAAAAGATTCAACAAATCGCAATCTATACCCATATTGACACAGAAGGAAGTAAGATCCTGCTCATTTTCTAATACGTTGATGAGAGATATCAAATCCCTCAGTCTTTATAATTCTCTTTCTAATGCTTCGGATTCCCATTTCCATTGAAAAATATAATAGTGACTCCCCCTCTCTCTTAGAAGTATTTCATCCGAATCAATCTCTTCTTCCTGTAACCCGTAATCCGTGCCTAATCTCTGAAATCTTTCATTTGGGGTAGCGGGAACCCTCTCCCACAAAATAGAAGTCCCAGGTACAAATTTCGATCTTGTTTCGTATACATCCTTTGCTTCCGCGGGATCCGGAATTACCCACAACACCAAATCGGATTTCGGATTCAACTCACGTTCCGGATCAAGTATTCGTGGATGAGAAATTCCCTTCCCTGCAATAAGTTCTCTGATACGATTCCCTAAACGAGTTTCCCTTATCGCCGCATTCCACCCCGCCGGAAATTTTTGTATATCTACATCTCGTGAGGAATCAATAAAACTATGTAACAAATAACTGTATTTACGACGTTTATTGATATTTCTCACTCGATCTCTGAGGAAAGGGGTTTCAGTATATATGGAATAATCGTTTTGTCTATCACGAAATACATATTCATGCTCGGCGAGAAAACTTCCCCCGATGCTTCTGAATCCATATAAATTTTCGATGTCCGATCTCCATCTCTTCGGTGCAATTTTTTGCCATAACTCCAATGACAGGTTGTACTTGTCGGGACAGCCTAACAAACTCCCCAAATCATTTGCATTCAATTCCCAAAGTTGTTTGGAAAGTCCCCGCATCGTAGCAAAATTATTAATATGTTCATCGATACCATACCCACGTACAATCCCGCCAGTTCTGTCATCGGGACATCCCACGGAATCGCTCTTTCCCCCGTCATGTTTACCGCCATCAAAAAATTCTGGGGTTTCCCCTCCCCCTTTCGGATAACAACCATGATCACCGCGCGGATAATTCCAATCTTCCGAAGCATCATCCAGATTCTCATTATCCTTACATCCCTTCCGGTTATCGAGATACCCCGCATCCTTGCTATCTTCCGCAATTTCCATCAAAGAATCCAAATCCAGGTTGTTTTTCATGCTTACATGCCACAGAATGTCGTGAATGTGCGCCTGAGACGGTAATCCTATAGATTGATTATCGATAACTCGCGGTATTCCCTCCCTAATTCCGGAAATAGCTAGAATTGGGTGGTTTGCATCCCCATGAACCCCACCAACTTGATTCGTCACTTTCACCAGTTGCACCCGAAATCTAGCAAAATTGTCGAGATAATGAGCAAAAGCTCTATTGACTCTTCGAAATAATCCCGCTACTAGTAGAAGATACTTCTCAAACAATTCTGCGACCGATATGCGGGATCTCAAATAAATTCCCTGAATATTGACTAATTTCGTTTGGAATCTCAAAGAACTAGTCAGATTTGTATTAATTAGTCTGTCATCTATTCCCGGTTTACTAAAACGGAGTGATTTGGTGCTACGCCCACCCCCGCCAACCCCTTCGGTTAACAGATTTCTGAATGCATGCATGTCTGATTCGGGTTCGGATTTGGATCCACCAACGGTATCTTTTACTGGTTCATCATCGGTACCCGCAAAGTATCGGGATTTATTATCAATGGGAATTGATGTTTCATCTATTCCACCAGTACCTGGTTCACCGTGTGACGGCCCCTCTTTCCACCCGGTCCCTGTATCATTTGGAATATCTCCCCCAACAAAATCGGTTCCACTCCAATTCTCCCAAATCCCTTCAATTTTACGAAGGAAATTCAATTTCCCCAATGGAAACCTTGCGGATACACCCAATTTGGAGTAGAGACGACGCATTTGCCTAGTCCGCAATGCGAGACTACGTCTCAAAATTCTCATCAATTTCTTCCGGATAGGTTTCCAGAAGGAGGGATCTTTCTTAATAGTTCCAAAAGGTACATCTGTTTGGAATCCCCAAGCTGTTAAATAGCTAGATGGAGATTTTCCTCGCCTCAATCTATTTTTTCTCCCCGATTCCCGAGTCTTGAGATACCTGGGATTCATATCATTTTCCAAAATGGTTGGGCGCCTCCTCCCGCGAGTACGCCAAGGCTTCAACCGGAAAGGATACAAAATCTTTATCTGAAGACCCTCCTTCAACCAACGACCGGGTAAACGAGTGTGTGAGAATCCCTCGCCGTCGTAGGTGCATTTGATGTGGGATTCTTTGCGCCACTCACTCCAATCCTCATCCCATTCGGGAGCTTGAAAAAATAAAATACGACCGAAATTCTTGAGTGTTATCAATACAGGCAGTTTCACATATTTCCGAAGAGTCGATTGCATAACCAATAATAAACCCCGCCCCGTGTGGATGGAACTCACATCGAACCTAGCTGCTATAGCTGGGCGGTCGGATTTCGCTCGCTCCCCCTCTCTCGAGGATGAAAGAGATATTAGTTCCTGTTCGGGTTGGGTACTAGTTTCTCTCCTCGCGTCACCGGCCGATTCCTCAAAATCTACACCAATTCTCCGGCAGGAAATCGAAACGGAGTGGGTAGTTCCATTAATCTAAAGAAGAGAGGTGAATGTGCCTTATCTTGAAATACTTCCCAAACCAGTGTCTTACGTCTTCTGGAGCGCATAGAGCCTTTTATAGGTTTCCGACGAAAATCAGAGCTTTTTGCAAAACGTTTGACCAGTCTGCGTGTTTTCAGCCGCGTCTTCCCGACGCTGATTGCTAAATTTTTTAACTTTCTGTTACGAATATCAGTTGACCCACCCGCGACATCGAACCTATTATCATATATTAAGTGAGTATTGCGGGCCAATTCCTCCGACAGTTCCTCAATCTCGAGGATCGAACGTATTTTTTGTTTTGAAGAGTCAAGTCTTTCCCCACCAATTAGAGGTACGTCTAGCAAGCGGATCCAATCGAAGGCACCACAATCATCTCTGAGATAGGTGAAGAATAAAGCTAACTCTGTCGGAGATGAAGAAAA
>NW_028239849.1:0-64413 GCF_047967505.1 Dipteris shenzhenensis | reverse complement strand
TTGTTGGTCGGATGGTTTCCCATCCTTAAGCGAAGTCGCCGCGTCACGGCCAGAACCCTCGACTCCGTACCCTGTAGCCTTGGATGGCTGCCGGTCCCCGCAGCCATCCACGAGAGCCAGGGAGGCCAGGCATTCTGCTGCCACGAATCCTACCGCTTCACTGGCGTGAAAGCTTTGGCTCTTCGGATCGATCGCCCCATCGTCCAGGCGAAAATCAATGCAATGCATTGATTATTATTATACGATAATATTTTCATCATTGATGCTGATTCTGAAATCCGGGAAAGCCCTTCCCTTCCCTTCCCTTCCCGTGAAGTGAAGTGCTAGTCCTTAAGCATTCACTCAAGTGGGAAGCTAAAGGTGCCTAGTTCAACAGAACAGAACAGACGGGTCGAAACAAAAACTACCGGAACTGCAAGTGCCTTCTTGGTGGCTCTCTAGCCTTTCCACTCTTCATTCTTTTCGGTTCCTCCGGTCGGGCAAGCTTGTTGTCTCTTCGAACAGGTAGCTTCGGGAGCCGTAGACCTTGAATTGTGAGAGATGGCGGAAATGTGGGTCTTCCCGGCTGTAGCCTGCTGCTCGACTCACCAAATAATTCAGCTTCCATCTTCTCTCTCCATTCACTTCGGTCCTGGGCCTCCTTCTTCCGCCTTTCCATTTTGTATCGCTCAACACTATCCTTCATCATCTGGACTTTGGCTCTATTCCTGATAGCTTCGATTTTCCACGCATCAGAATCAGCAGATGAAGCGGGTTCAACGGTTCCCGGAGCCGACAACGCAGTATCTTCTGGAAGGTCCCCCCCGATCTCTTCAACACTTGCTGAGCCTGCACTTGTTGGTTTGCTTTCCCGAGAACATCGTTGAGCACTCTCTGCCGGTTCTTGTGAAGCCAATCAGAATCATCCGAATCAGGTGTGGAAGGAGCTTGCCCATCGTCCTTCGTTTGAAGCCCATCGTCCGAATCATTTGAAGGTGCGCTGGGGAACCGAGCCGGAAGCGTTTTATCCGGTTCCCAGTTCACGTTATAACCTCGAAGCCAATCGTCCGAATCATCCGTCCCATTGTCCTTCATGTGCACCGAGGCTGGTTCCCTTCCCGGGGCATTTGATCCGGTTCATGCCGGTTCATGATGGTTCTGGCCGATCCAGCTCTTTTCTGTTCGCGTCATAGTACGAGCCGCTGGTTCCCGCGAGCGTTTGATCTGTAGACCTCTCGTTATCGGGTTCCCTTTTCTCCTTCTTCCTCTTCGAAGACGGGTTCCCAGGCGTAGGCTGGGGGTTCGCCACTGGTTTGGATGGTGCTTCGCTTGAATGCGTCTGAGCAGTAGACCGGAGCTTCACTTCACTGTCGACTATCTTCTTGGGCACCGTATCCACCCACAACCCATTCCCGTCGAATATGGCATCCCGCTTCCTTAAACTGCCATAAATATCGAGAACAGACCTCGTGTTAGCAAAGCCAACACGAGTACCTTGCTAAAGCATTTTTGCCCTCGAAATTCGAAGCATTTCTCATCTATGTTTTATATAGGGCCTAGGAACACTTTCTGTCTTTTATTCATTTCCATTGCCGCTGGACCCTTTTTTCCTCTTTCCTGGCATTTCCGTCATGCGTGGCCTTCAGCCACAGAACCCTGCTGCTTCTATTTCTGCTACAGGGGTTGCCTAGGGGCCTCCGCGGGCAAACCTAGAGGCCCCCTCGAAAACCACCCAAACCCCCTACTTGCGGAAACGGAACAGATATCCACGTGGCAGCGGCAGAGGTCGGAAACCCGGGAACGGCCAAGATCTATGTCCGGAATGTAGAATTTATCCCGTGGTCAAAGGGAAGAGTGGAGATTACCTTTGTGGGGATTGTATCCCGTTCAAATTCACAGAATTTGGTCAGGCTGCCCACCTTTCCGTGCATGATTCTGAAGCCTTTTCCGCTTCTCCAGAATTTCTTCGTGACATCGACTACCTCCACGCGACGTTTCCTGTGGAAGCGGAGGAGTTGGTTTCTGCAGCAGGGGAGTTGGTTGAGGCCATACCTGATTGGAATAAAGAGCCCCCCATCGAATAGTCAACTTTCTCTAGTGGACTGCGCTGCCTTTCTTTCTAGGAATTTCTTGCTTGAAAGTTGGTCGTAAAAGAGTTTGCTTCTACACGAAAAACCTCGAGAACAACGAAATCAAGTCAAGTCTACGGAAGCCTAATCCGTTTGTTCTTCGGAAACAATTGGATACAAAGTCAGTACTAACCCACAAGGCTCTATTTTGGATTCAAAATCAGGGTTCAGCCATGAGATTTGACTTTGAGTTACGCCTCCGGTTTGTGTTTTTCGCTCGAAGCATAATATCACTTGTCGTACCGGAATGGATCCCTGAAAAGTTATTTAATTTGCTGTTAGCGTCAGAAGTTGTAAACCCCCTGAAGTTTATAAAGGAAGAGGTACAAAATATTGAAACGAAATTCTACGTAGAAAGCAGGGAAAGAAAAAGCAAATCATGTCATATATTCCAGGAACCAGATTAGTTTCCAATAAATAAGTCAGACTTGCCTCAACCCGAATCTTTGGAATTGGACCTAAAAAAGCCATTTGGGTTTGTGATTAGTCGGGTCTCGGTGATAACATTAAGGTTAATAATTCGACTTGGTATTAGATTGACCGGATTAGCACAATAGTACGTTGAAAGAAATTCCTAGTTGATTCGGAATTGAAGAGAGAAATTTAGCGGTATATCAAATGATTAATCAGTATTAGCCGTTATCGCGGATTCCGCCATAAAGCAGGATTGCCATTACGCGGTTAACGAACTCACACTAATGCTAAAACTTGTCGCAAATTGGGAAAAGTTTCAATCGGGAATAATAATTCGCAACGACGCTTTTTCATTCGCAAGAATGAGAGAAAGCGAGGCGCCGGAAGAGAAACGAAACCGAAGAGATAAGGATGAAGAATACAATTATGCAAAAGCAGCCTTCTAAGCACTAGCAACAGTAACCGCGCCGCCAACGAAAATGGGAGAAACACCACTAAAAGCCAAGGAAGCACCACGGTATTGCCCATACTTAACCAACTTTTAGTAATACCTCCACTACCGTAACGAATTGTAAGGGAGATGAAAAAACAGGGTCCTCCTCAGGTTGTTTAAAAGGGTTTAAGGGTTCTCGTCGCTCGAACAAGTATGCGGCTCAAGCAACTGCAGAACATGTCGCGTAAGCTGCCACTTAACCCGAAATTAAGTCGGTTGAAGTGAGAATAAAAGGAATTGGTCTTGTAAGAAAGGGATTTCCGCCGAAAGGTTCAAAAGAGGGAGGTCCTATTACTACCAAAACTCGCGATGTAACCCCAATGCCACATAATGGATGCCGACCCCCCAAAAGACGTCGTGTTTGAATACCATCGTGGAGTTATTCATTTTCAATTACTAGACAACACGTAGCGAAATTCCAGAATCTTGATTGTCTTCACTCATCAACGTCGGAAAGTTTGGATTGGTCCTACAGCCCAGCAGGTCATGGAGGGCTTAGCTCGAACGAAGCGGAGGAATAAACATCGCCGAATGGAGCAGCATCCAATTCCTCATCCATACAACAGATACCCATCCTTGCCAATCGAATTGAATAACAGAGTCCCATGAGGCGGGGCGAGAAGTAGTTGCACTGCGGGGACGATGGGCTCACTCTGTAATTTGATCCTATAATTCAGAGCTACGTGGATGCTTTTCCTCCGCGTAGCCCCTCACCTTTCCGTTGTATATATATATTTCTATCTATTTCTGTATATACATCGATCACTACAGATATACATTCGGCTTCAGCGCTTTATTCACCCAGTTCATTCCGTAAAAACTTTTCAGTACGAACCAACACTGGGGGAAGGTCCGACCCCTTCCCCCCCATGCAACCTTGTAGAGAATAAAACTTCCCTTCATAGTAAGGGGCACGAATTAGTGGCCACTTCAGGCTCTGACTTTACATGCTTAATATGTGGTTTCTCACTTCCATCCAAAACCGCAAGCTCGAAAAACAATAGCAGACTTGTGACATCTTCTCTGCCTGCTAATGTACCAGATAAAGGCCCTAATGTACCAGATAAAGGTCCTAATGAAGATATGCAAGGATCTGGATCGTCAGAACCGGAGAGAAGGCCAGATGTGCAAAGATCTAAGGCTAACGAACCAGAGAGAAGGCCAGATGTGCAAAGATCTAAGGCTAACGAGAATTTACCAGAGAGAAGGCCAGAAGGGGAGAGAAGGCAAGAAGAGGAGAGAGGGCCTAACGTACCACCCTCAAACACTTTATCAAAATCAAAAGGAGTTTCCATTAACTTTGAGAGAAGGCCTTTTCCTTGTTTGAAAGGTAAGTAGATCTCCGGTGAAGGTGCAAATTAAAAACGATAAAAGAGTAAGGAGACCATGCTTGGTTGGATTAGTGTTGACTGATGTTTCTGCCAAGAAGAGCGAAATTCATCACCGACTGAGAAGCGAAAACAACTGACTATGTTGTCTTGCAAACGTAGGCGGGAATGCTCTTGAAAAGCGTTCAGCGCTTTTAACTGTAGCTTTATCTGTTGGCATAACACAGCCTGCACTGTTTGTTCGCACAGGGGTGCACAGCGCTCCAACATGTCATCGTATTAAAAGCTACCTCCTCCCGGGGCCTAAACCTAAAGGCTCAGGAGGCAGAAGCCTACATTACCCCCTTATCCAGGGGTTGTTTTGCAGATAACGGGACTCGAACCCGAACTGCTTGGAAGGCAGATGCCAATATTCGCCTAAGATGGATGGCCGGAAACCCCCGGTCGACCAACCAACTTCTATCAGAAAAATGTCGAATGAGCTGCCGTGTGGAAACGCTTGGCTTTGATTTCGAATGAAAAAGTAACTTCTTTGTGAGCCTCCCAAGCATGAGCATCAGCCTCCTATCTGCAGACAGCAAGATGCTCGAGAAGCTCCAAATGCACCCCCGGGGAACCCCAACAGCTGCTGCATCGGATTGAGGAGCTCGATCAGAAGAAGCTGCTGAATCATATCCTGCACATTACTCTTCCTCCTGGCACTAACTCTACACCTGTCTGGAGTCCGAGCCATGCTCAGATTCTGATTGATACTTCTGCCAGAGCGTTTCCGTGCAGTTCGTTCTAAACGCGAATTCCAAATAAAGGGTGTCGAGGTCAGCGTTGAGTGGGATTTTAGAAAAGTGGATCACACTCATAAGCGAAGGGTTTATAAAAAGGCTACCACCTAACGTTTACCTAGTAGTAGTACAAGCTAACATTCTAACATTTCCCTAGTCGCAGTACAAGCTAACATTTCCCTAGTCGCAGTACATGCTAACATTTCCCTAGTAGCAGTACGTACGCTGGGCCTTTTGAGCGAAGTCAGAGGCAAGCTACTCTGGGCCGCAAGCCTAAAGGTAAGTGCCAGTAGCAATGCCAGCAGTGCCAGCTATAGGTAAGGCGGCCGGAAGGAGGCCTCGGAATGCTTTTTCTCGGTGGTTGCCGGGACGTTACCTTCGGTCCCTTTCGCTTATGAGTGCGATCCTTGCCTTGGGGATCTCACTCAACGCTATTATATTTGACCTTCGGTCTGCCATTGATACCATACTGCAACACTGCATATTGGTATTCGCATTGATACCATGCCGCAACTGGGGGTATTGCTACTCGCACTGGGAAGCCAGCCGGGGTGAGGGAAGGGAAGGAATAGGAATACTACTCTCAACTTCCAGGGGAATACACTCCACGTAATAAATACACGGTCAAGGAAGGCCGGTAGTATTCCCGGGACGGTAGTATTTTGCTGGGAGTATAGGGAGTATGTATTCCTTCCAGCCGTATTCCCGCCAGCGTTCCGGGTAGTATTCCCGGAACGGTAGTGTTTCCCAGGCGGAGTATTCCTTCCGTTCCGGACTTCATTGTATTGTCGGGAGAAAGCGAGAGGGAGAGTACCCGGGTTCCCTCCCTTCCTTGCATTCACCTTCCCAACAGGGCTACTGGACACCGCTTCGTGCTTCTCGCTCGCTCGAAGCACTTCGCTCACTTTAGCCAACAAATAATTGCAGGGTTTCATTTCCGGGAAGGCCGAAGGCTCCCCCACAGCCGGGGCGAAGCCGGGAAAACGCTTCGCGTTCTCGCCCTTAACTCCCACGCATATGGAAAAGAGGGAGAGAAGGAAAAAACCGAACAAGCTTTTGGAGTCGGTGAATGGAAATTCCCTTATAAAGAAATATGAAGGGCGAGATAAGTATTTTCTAGAGGACCTCGGTTTTATCCAGGAAATCTTCCACAAATGCCCCAACCTGGCGGAAGCGGATCATGATAAGCATGAGCTGCTTCTCGAGACATTACTTTATTTGCAACAAGGGACTCTCTATGATTTAGGAACACTAGCTGAAATTGAGAGGGAGCAGAAGAGTAAGGCATATGCCTGTTACTATAACATTTTGGAAGATGTTCGATTTAAGGCATGGGGACACATAGAGAGTGTTACGGGGAACACCACTTCTTCCCCAGGGAAGAAGACAGTAACACCTTTTATATTATACTAAAGCGCATTATTGACTCTCTAAACGAGGTCCGCGAGCCGCTGTGAATGAGGCTATACATCCGAGGGGGGAGGAACGTAGCCAACTCTTTGCAATAATCTCATCTTTGGACCGGAAACGAGCTGGAGGTGGTATACCACGGAGAGAGAGAGTACCTGAAGGAGAAGTGATTCCAGTAATTGGCATATATTTCCGCCCGTGGGAGACATATTTTGACTTCTATTGGGGGAATATCCGACAACCCTTTCCATCGAATGAATCACCGAACCGGATCCGGGAAATAGCAAAGCTTTGGGATGAGCATGTGTAATGAGGTGAAACGACGAGGGTTGATAAGCACCAATACCTAGGGCCAGCATCATGTATCCCAACTGAGACACAGTAGAATAAGCTAGACCTTTATTGAGATCCTTCTGGGCAAGAGCTATCGTCGCTCCCAGTAGAGCCGTTATTCCGCCTATCCAGGAGATAACATTCATGCTTAGAGGTAAGGTTTCAGAGAATTCAAGCATTCGAGCTACGGAAGAAGTTCCTTTTCCCAAAAGTACCCTTCGGGTTTCCTTGGGGTGGTATTTCACCCTTTAGATGATTTCGCCGATTCCTGGATCGGCGGTGAACTCGGCAATGAGGAACTCCTTTCCTTAAATTCTCCTTCGTAGTAGAGACATTCAGTGCAGTATGTCACTGGTTTATCTAATTCCAATAGGGAACTCCCTCTTTCGCCAGCTGAGGTGTAACCTATGGCATAGGGTACGTGCATTTCGTTTATTAGAATTGTCTCCATATCTGACACTAAAAATTTCGTTGTTCTCTTATCGGGCTTGCTAGTAGTTATATAATTCCTCGCCAGAACCCGCTAGCTTCTGAAGACACTTCCTTTTTCTAGAGAAAGCTAGGACCGGCGTAGCATTTGCGGTGGCTTACGGCAAAAGCCAAGCACTTCCGGGAGGAATCACCCCCAGCCTTTGTTCGTCCAAGCCAATCTGTCCATATTATTCCGGGATAGATGGGAGGAGATCTACGCAACCCGTGCCGGCACCTCCCGGCCTAAAAAAGCATCCTTCGCGTTCTCACCGAGATGGCAGACCTCATGGTCCGTCCTGGGCGCCCACTTTCTCCGCTTCGCGAAGTGTTCCTGCGGGCGGTTCTTCTCCTTACGTTGCAACTACGACCACTGAACAGACTTGGTTGACACACGTGGTCTATGCGCTGCTAATGTCGCAGCTTCTCAAGCATTTGACAAACCCACACCATCCATTTCGAATGGGATTTATCCCGTCACCACACGAGCCATCCAACCTGTAGGATTTCCTTTTCCCTTTCCCGTTCTCACTTCCGTAGGTTTACGGGTAATAGGAATATCCGCGAAAATTCTTACCCATATTCAACCATTTCTCTAGAAATGTCTGCTTGTAGCACGACGCGCTGCTTCAATGGTTTGATATAAAACACGACCCGCTGAACAACTTTTGGTGCCATATCTTCCGAAACTAAGTCATGTACCGTCCGTTCTGCAACCTTTACATCTGCCCTTTCGATATTTCCGAAACTTTGTACGTTTTGGATATAGCATCCGAATTGAGTCCCCTTTTTTTCTTCGAAATATGTTTGGAATATGGAATCCACACTTTGACACCCGGGATTCCATAACGAGTGGATGTTTCTGCTCTCGCATAATCAATGTAATCAGAAAATACATGTAAGGATGTTGAACCATATTTCACATATTCAGTTTAAGCTATTTCTGCACCATTCGATCAACCCGGACGACAAATACAGATTCCTTTCACGTATTCGCAATTTTCAATCTGTTAGAATATGGATGTACGAATTTGTACAAATGATTTTCTTCTTCCCAGTCCCCAAGGTATTTCCTAAGCTATTGAAGAAGCACTTTAATGGGAAAAATCAGCTCTTACTGGCTTAATCGGGATATTAGTGCTTGTTTCACTAGACGAAAAAGATTGCATTTCAGGCCACCAAGGTTTAATCTTTCTCCGGCAACAATGACTGCGTACTTTCCTGGTTCCCCTAAATCAGGCATTCGCTATGTACAAGCGTCAGCAGGCATCTCCTCTTGAGGGGGAGTAACCACTGCACAGATCCTTCTTTTTGGGTTTTGTACATTCGCATTAGGCATCCTTGTTATAGTAGTACCGACAGCACAGATTTCTAGCTTTCTCACGTAAGGCATTCCCTATATACAGACACAGTTTCTTTTCCGTGAATCTACCCCGGGCATTCCTCATTCTATCAGAACGTCAGGCGACATCCCTACCATAGGAAAAGGAAAACAGGGGGGAAGAGAGAAACAAAAGATTGTCATCAGTTATGTTAACCGTAGTAGGGTCAGAATGAATTTGGTTCTTCATATGAGGGAAGTACTACACGACCAGAGGCGTAATAGGTGCGGTTGTCAAAGGGCGGCGGGAGTTTTCGGAGGCCTTCTCGCTGTTTTTTCCTAGTAATCTCCTCTCTCCCTTCATTTTTTGTATCGCCCCGCGGCCTGTGAGATAGAGTCAAGAGTCCACCTGCGCCTAGTGAGGGGAGGGCGGGCGGAGCCCCGCTCTATTGGCTTGACGAGGGCGAAGCACAAGAAAGGCCTTCGGCGGCGCGGCGGATTTTGTGCAAACGGCCCGTATTTCCTGTGTTCCATCCCCCTCCTGTAACTGGTGCAGGCTACACAAGTGCTCTCCGAACCGGGCTGGATAGTCACCCATCACACGGCTCTCTAACTTGACGAATGAAAGGCCGGGTTCCCGGAAATTGCCCTCCCCCCCGCCCCCCCAGGGCCAGCCCCTCTCTGTAGGGGGGAGGCCAGGGGGCCCTGTGGGACGATTTCTTCCAAGCCCCCCCTTGGCACAAGAGTTTGGACCCGAGAAGGGGTTACGGGCGGAGCGGGTTAGTAGGTCCCAGAGGGGGGCTTGACTCCCCCCACCACTCACTCGGCGAAGGAGGGAGTGGACAATTTCTCCTGGTCCCGGGGCTGGAGGCCCCGGCCGGGGAATTGCCCGATAGGGCTCAGCGGGGCGGGGGAAGCGCTTCAGCGCTCCTTCGGAGCGCGCTTTCCCGCCGGGCTTTCCCGCTCGCTGTAGGCGGGGCGCATAGCGCTTCTCCTTACAGGGAAAACGCTAGTTTTCAACGGCGCTGGCGGGGAAGCGCTATGCTTGGCGGGGCCCTCTCCCTTCGATCTCGCCCCCCTCCCGGGGGGCTTTGCCACCCCAGTACTTTGAAGGCTATCGCCCCATTCCGGCTGAAGCGCTCCCCCGGAGCGCGTTTCGCGCTTACCTCGCAATTTATCCCGTCCCGGGAAAGCATAAGCTGAGTTACAATTTCTCCCCGCCGGCCGCCCCCGGCTCTCGGGGCGTGACAAGTGCATAGGCTCCTTCCCTTCTACTTGGCATTCGCCAAGTGCTTTCCTATTGCTAGGTCCTTGGGGGTAAGCAAGTGGTACGGGCCCTCTGACTTCTTCCCAGGGCTTTCCCCCTATAGGATCTCACCGTTGTTTCCTACATGGCTTGTCCAATTGTTGATCGAACGCCCCGTGTTAGGATGTCATTTAGTGTTTTGTCCCCAGTAATATGGGTAATCTGCTCCATCCTTTCCTTTCCCTTTTGTGCAATGATACGGTCGAGGGAAGGCCATTTAGCCTGATTAATCAGAACCCTCAGTAGGCATAGAGCAAGGCAGCGTGCGTTCGCGCTCCCCATTCGCAGAGCTTAAGTGCTAATGGTTAGCTGCCGCCGGGTAGCCAGCCCTGAAAGGAACTTCGATTCGCCAAGCTTCGCCCTCGTCTTAATACCGGAAGCAGGCTTGCTCTATGCTGTTGGGTTATCCCCTGAGGCCTGTAGACTTTTTGGTTTGAAATACGGGCCTTCGGCCCTTGTTCGTTTCGCCAACAACAAAGTTCTTCGGACTTTAACCTTCTTGCTGCACATGCTTCGGTCCCCGCGTTCGTTACCGAGCAAGAGTAAGTGCAACGCCTTTGTACAGTACATAATTGAGCTTGTACAATGTTTTTATGCAGGAACTAGACCGGTCGCCCTCTTGATTAGCGTCATCAACAGTGTCATCAACCAGGAAGTGGTGGTGGGCGTCATTAAACCGGAAAAGAGAATACATGAATGAGTGTCCTTTTGGGGAAATGATGAATAATACACCTACCGAGACGAAGGTCAACTTTGTGATTTCTTTCTCTAGTTCTATTCCTTTTTCCTCTAGTTCTCTCCCTCTCCCCCCTAGTTCTATTCCTTCTCCCTCCGGACAAAATCCCGGAAAAAATTGAACAGAAAAGATATCTAAAATCTACATCCCGATGCAACGATTTTCCGTAATAATAGATAGGGTCAAGAGTTACTCTGTCTGGCTGTGGTAAAAGCCGTGTGAAAGGCGGGCTTCCATTCACCAGCGCAGACTCAATCAAGTGCTCTCCGAACCGTGCGAGGTGGTTGCCCATCACACGGCTCTCCGACCCAAGTTGCCTATATCGCGGTGGATTCCGGGTGAAGGGGACAAAATAGAAGCGCTTGATCCTCCGCAAGCCCCCCACGCTGTGCACTTGCTTCTCTCCGCCGACCAAGCAGCGATGCTGCTCGATCCTGACGGTTTCGACATTCTACCGGAGAGAAAGGAATGCCTTTCCTTCTCCCCTCCACTTTCCTCGCATAACGGGAGGTTCTGGCCCGGCCCGTTCTCATTTCCTCCAATTGCCCTTTGTGTTACCCTTCCCGCTTATCGGTCGGACTTCCCGTCGTGTGCCTCCCGATTACAGCTTTGTAAAAAGTTCCCTTGATTCTGCGAATTAAGCCTGCGGTCCTAATTCTGCGGATCAAGTGCTTCGCAAAGCGAACGGAAGAAAGGAAAGGACAGTTACGCAGCTATCATTAATTGTTCCACGTATGTGCAGTCCGCTTAACAAGAGAAAGCAAGCCCACGAACGCGGAACGAGGCCTCTAGAGAAAAAGTCCCCGCTTGTTCTCTTCCCCGAGCGCCTTGCCCTTGTCCCCGTCTTCAGGCACCTTTGAGGAGGAAGGTTGCTTCTTATCCTGCCAGTGTTTCGGCCTCGGAGAAGAGAATACGTATTTTTGTTCCCCTCTTTCTTGTTGTTTTTCTATCTTGTTTCGCAAGCCCTCTTCCCCTATTGTTGCCCCCTAGCCCGAGTCATCAAAGCCTTCTCCAGATTGAACCGGAGTTTAGATATAGAGCTCTAGGACCAAGCGTAGCCAAGAAAACCGCCAAACGCTTTCCCGTAAGTCGAGCGGCGATGCTGCTTGCTCCACGGCGCGGGTGGGCCGAGGGGAAAGCCGTGGCTTTCGCTTTTAGGCATAGCGATTCAAGGCCGCAGGCGGTTTCACTGTGCTGTGCGTCCCGTCATCCGGGAAACAGAAAGAGTTTTGAGGCCGGCCCGGCCCTCCGGTAGGGCAGGGTTGTCCAAAGCTGAGCGCAGCTCTGAAAAGGGGGCACTCAACGCTGCCTCACGAGGTTGCCTCGGCAACTCGACCGTATGGTTGAGGTTCCTAAGGAACGAGAGTATTTGTGTGGTGGTCCAAAGGACGGGAAGTGCCGTAGGCACTTACCCCGTCCCCCTGAAGAGGAGACTTTGGGGGTGGAGGGAAAATGCGATAGCATTTTTGTACTCGGTTAGCTCCCGTCAACCGGGAAGAAAAATGCGCATAGCTTTTCCGCACGCGGCTCAGAATGGGCCAACCAAGGCGCGGTTCCGATAGGAACCCAGGAAATGACAAGGTAAGCGCGGCAAGCGCTCCTTTACCTCATTCCGGGATAACCTTCGGAGCGCGCAAAAGAAAAGCGCCTCCTCGCCTCCGGCCCTTCCCCCGTCTCCCCCCCGGGGAGCCAGCTCCCCCCTCGCGGGGGGAGCCTTAGAGGGGACGGGGCGATTTCGCGTGGTAAGGGTCCCCGGAAGGCGAGGGTTGTCATTCTTTCCTTTCGAAAACGCGAAGCTTTTTCTCCAAAATGCCCACGGCGCCAAAAAATCACTCTGTGCGCTCTCCCAATCAAACGTGGGTCGAAGGCTCGGAAAGAAGAAAACGCGGAGCGTTTTCAGTCAAAGCCTTCGGCCTTGGCTCACTGAATCTCGTAGAGTTTGAAGTGATTCCATCCAGGTGCCTGCTAGTGACCGCGACAGCTTCAACTGGGCGGCTTGGGCTATCCACAGATCGAAGTCTTTCACGAGGTTTTCCCTTGTTTCAATGATGACTTAATCTCTGACCGAAGGGCACAGGGTCGATCGGCATATGTCGAAGCGGTTCGTAGCTGTTCAGTCTCATCCGAGAGTTGACCCGATATCTCTGTACTGCTTGAGTGTGCAACGTCCCTATTGGGTGGGTACGTCGATCTAGGCTCCTTCCCTTCTACTGCATAGCTGCGCCTTCCTACCGCGAGGTCCGCGATAGGTAGGCAGGTACTACGAGCCTTCTGCCCCACGCGTCCGCCCGCGGGTTAGATGCGTGGTTCACCGGTTCCACCGAATACTCTCATTTGTTGAAGCACAGTGCGCTTTAGGCCTAAGCCGCAGGGCTTCCTTCCTGAAGGGCTCAGGCCCCCCTTGTCCAGATACATGCGCTAGCGATCAGCGCATGTACAGAGAAGGCGTGGTGTTGCCTTCCCTCCTGAAAAGCTAGGCTTGGTATCCTTCCCGCACCTCGCGTTCATGATATCTACATTCAACTGTGCTTTGGAGACACGGTCGAAGCCCAAGGATTGGTTAGGCTCAGTGTGCTCCTTTCATGACATGCTCTGGTCTCCCCCCCTTCGTTCCCCGGGGTGCTTTTTGTCGCTGTGGTCTTCCAGCGTTAGAATAAGTTGTGTCCGTCTCGTTGCGGACATCTGCAATGTCCCGACCGACATGCGGCAGGCAATTCATTCGGTGACTCCGCGGTCGCCCTCACTAAACCGACTTGAATCTGAATGGTAGTTCGGATTAAGTCTGACTGGAATCGGATTTACTTTTTGTGCCGTATTATATTACCGTACCTTTTCCCTTCGTTTGATCTTGGTTGTTCTCGAGGTTTTTCATGTAGAAGCAGACTCTCCAAATTTATGACCAACCTTTTCTTTCGTAATCTTTAAACGGATAGAGGATTATCCGTTATGAATCTATGCATAGCAACCATCAGATTTAGGCGAAGTAGAAAATCTACGTGACCAGATTCTCCACTTGATCCTTATCCTTTTCGTCCTTCTTGACGAGCAAGCATCAACGGAAGGGCCTTTCCATACAGATCATGCCGTGAACTAATTTCTGCGTTTTCTCACTACTGTTTTAAATCCACTTTTGGTGGGCTTTCCCCAAGGTGACACCGAAGGTCTACCTCCTTTCGTGCATCCTTCGCCTCCTCCATAAGAATAATCAACCAAATTCATAGCAACACCTCAAACAATGGGGCGTCTGCCTAACCACCGGCTTTGCCCTGCTTTGTCAGGCTTACGTGTACCATGGTTGGGATTAGACACTGTACCGATAGTGGCTCAGCATCAGGAATCTATAGGTTTGTGAACACCTAGAAGTGACCGCACAATACGTTATGTATTCTCTTTCTCAATTGTTTTAGCTTTGATTCCTGCAGCTCAAGTCGACCCTGCGCCTTGACCTGGCTTCCATTCGGTATTATGTACCCATGCGCCCCTAGCTATATGGGCTGATGGTATGCAATTTCCTACCGTTTAAAAATACGAATCAGGTACGTATTTCTTATCACTATAAGGGTCAGCGTGGTCTCCCCCAGGGCGTAGCCAAGAACCACTCTGACGGCTCCCCCATGGGAGCTTCTCTTCCAACCACTTTCGGCCCTCATTCGCTGTGTTGAACGAGGTTGAAGGTTTAGACCAATCATAATTCATCACCATCCTGCCTGCTTCTAATTAATAACTAGCTAATGTATGAGTGTTAGCCTAAGCCGCACCATTACTGCTGGGGCTTGGCTTCCGAACCGTGCATGGGCTGTAGGCCTCATACGGCTCTTCCTAAGAACTCGAATCCTCACTGGCTCTGCAATCCCTGATCGGAGAGCCTGAACATTCGGTCAAGGCCTCGGGTCAGGAATGATACGCCAGAATTCTCATTCTGCTCATATCTTCAGCCATTCGTGGCCAAGGTCCTGAGTCTTCGGGTCAGCCTATTTTTTTTGAGGAATCCTGCTGCACCCATGGGCATATGGCCTGGCAGGCCTTCCGTTTCCGGAGCTTCATGGGCGTTGCCCCGTTCCTCAATCAGATGTTTGGATGTGAGCTATATTCCGCGAGAAGCCCCACGAGCGTATGGCCTTGCCAATTGACCCCTCTTCTCGTACGACTGGGAATGCTGCTCAGTGACAACCTCTCAATCGTCACCGCCTTGGCCTCTCTCGCTACCATGATAACAGGCCCCCAGTGTGGTCAGCACCGATCGTGTTTGGGCCACGAAGCTTACACTCATTCACATTGGTTCATCCTGCTACGGCCTGGGCCTTTTGCTCCTGCAACTTCGAAGGTGGCCATTCTTTCATCAAGGCCCGGGAGTCAGCTGTACATCTCAGCCATTGGCGGGATTGGATACCCGCATCTGATCGAAGTTCTCGTTGCCTATGAGAGCAACGTGGGTCGCTTCGCGAAAGACATTGCTTAAGACCAACGGGTCACACGGAAGGTGTACGATCTACTTTGCACGCCTCATTTCTCGGCCTTTCATCTGCCTCCGGCCGTCTTTCAAAGCTATGCTTGGGTTCGAGAATTCTCCTTTCGTTTTGCCGAAAACTCTCCAGCGCTTTACGTTTGATTCCCCGCGCCCAGAGAGCGCTATGCGTTCTCCACCTCCGCGGCGCCCTCGCTTTAGAAAGCGCTTTGCACTTTCCGGGGCGTAGCACTCCTTCAATCCATCATACTGAAGCAATCCGAGAAGAACAATTTGGGTCATATTCGATCCTTTCCGCAATGCCCAGAGACGAAGTGCTTCATTTCCAATCAATTCTTCACTACAATCACTTCGATCCACCTCCCCGGTGAAAAACCGTAATACGCCCCGATGAATTCCTCCCAGCGGACCTCCTGTTACTATTGGTCAATCTCTTCAGTGCTTTTTCTCTCCAGTAACTCCTCGTGGATTCTTTGGTTTTTTCCTTCTATTCGAAGCATCCATGACACCGGAAGAAAGGTAGTACCATGGGTACACCCCAATGTCGACGTCATCAATCACATATACGATGATTGATCGCTTCGCGCTGCCGGCATAGGGTATACCATATAGCTGATGTTATCCATGAGTGGGCTGGTTAAGCGGTGGGCCTTCGGCTTGTGTGGTTAAGTGGGCCTCCGGCCTGTGGTTGGTTTTTCCTCCTTCCTTCCAATTAACTACATAGGTGCCATGATCTCACACGGAAGCTAAGCACACTGCATCATGTTCGTGTATGTGGCCACTACTCTGCACGATCCAAGGTGTTGCCTGTTCGAAGCTGGCGCATAAACTAAACAAAAGCAAATTTCAACAGGATTCTGCACAGCCAAACAGATAGTGCGATCCTGCCCCTCCGCATGCGCAGCAATACAGCATGGTGGAAAGGGTAGCTATCACCCTCTCCCTTTCCGGTCGAGTGTCCCCCGGGTGGGGGACGGGGTAAGCGCTATGCGCTTCTCTGTCCTCTTAGGGGTAGCGCATAGCGCTTCCCCGGCAAGGCAAGCCCTTGATTTGATTGTACTACGTCCTGCGGCCCTGGATTTGTTCGTGCAAACACGGATTTCGTACTTCCATGAATAAGGACCTGATTTCCAATTTGACTGGGGTTTAACAACTAACTCCGAACCGGTTTGGTAATAAAGGAGAATCTTCAATTGAACTCCAAGGGGATGGTGGAATTTCAACCAAAGTAACTTTTCGCGCAATTTATGTGTTTCCGTTTCTATGACCGGCAATTATTTATGTATTCCCGTTTCAGATTGTTCTCTAGACTTCTTATCAATGTGAAGTAATCATAACACTGTATATAAGATTCGTTTCCTAGGCAATCCAATCCGGCATGTGTTATGCGGATGCCTCGTCGGTGGTTTTTCGAGGGATTTAATCATAATGCATATTTTGGCGGTCATTCCGAAGATCTGGGTGGTTTTCTTTAGAAGTTGATTATGCCATTACTACTACATGGCATAATGGCACCTGATGGTGGGCCGCGGGCGCTTCGTTCGTTCCACCCTGCCTCGTCATTAGCTATGCTGGGAGTGAAGCATAGAAGAGAACATGACGAATCAGGATTGTTTTTTGCTGTAGAACTCGAACCTGCCGGGGAAGCTTGCTCCTTCGCAGGCTTCGTCTCTCTCCCAGGCGGAGCTGCAGGGTGCGAAGCAAGAAAGCTATAGCGCTTTTCCATGCGCCGAAGGCGCCCGCTAACGCTTGTAGGGGGCGCTTTAGGCTGGCTTCATCTGTGGCGCGCTCGACGACGTGAAGAGTTGAGGTGGGTCGCAGCACACCGCTGGGAATTCCCTATTTCGATGGCTTCCGTGGCTATTTCGACGGTGGGATAAACCAAACCCTCTTCCGCAGAAAGCAATTCTAATAGCCGCCCTAGTAGCAAGCCATCAAACTCGCATAGTACGAGATTTTACCAGCGTGCACTCTGCCTTCGAATGGAGGAAGATCGCCAAAGTCTTTATAGACATCCGCCGCTACATCTCCCCTAAATGACTCGTTGGTGCTTCTGATTTCACGGAGAATAGCCCTCCTTGTCTCGTCGTCAACGCCAGCGGCTGGGCCTCCACCGGATATATTCCTGGGCTAAGTCGGGCTTAAGACTTTACTTTCGAGAAAGGTATAAACCTCATCCTCAGGAGGAACCCCCTTTGAACATTGACGAGAAAAAAGGTTGAAGTCGACCCAATCCTCCCGCCAAATGGATCGGGCGTCATTGGGGTCGACCTGCCCCAACTTTTTTCTCGCAGAAACCTTTTATGTTCCCAGACCTTCCAGAATGGGAGGCCGTAATGGCTTTCCAGCCAGTTCTCTATCCAGTATTAGTTGAAAGAACGTTTTCATTTTACCCTTCGGATTTAGTTCTTAGAGGTACTTGCGTTGGCAAAGCCAACACGAGGTCTGTTCTTGATATTCATGGCAGTTTGTTGAGGGAGAAAAGGCTTCGTCGGCACCAAAGGGTAAGGCCGGGGGGAACTTGGCAATTGATCCCGGTCTCGGGGGTACGGGGTAAGCGCGTAGCGCTGGGAAAGTGCAGTGCCGGCAGATTTGTTTTCGCCCCCCGGTCAGAACCACACGTGCAAGTTTCCCCACCCGAAGCGGTAGAGGCGATTTGAGAGGTAGAGGCCAACTCAACCGTTGAAGCGAAACTTCCTTCCTGCTGCGGGCTGCCAGCCAGATACTGTTGTTCATCGGCTTGCTATCTTGGAGGGATTCACGTGGACCGCCTCCAAGAAGCAAAGCCTAGCTAATCCTTCTCGGGAACAACGGGAAGCAAAAGCTTGCCGGTGAGTGCGAGGGAAAAGCAAAAGCTTGCCGGTGACCGGGAGAAGCTTGAGATCTTTATTACCTGAATATCCCCCCAACAGATTCTCCCCAGGAAGTGTAAACAAAGCTTAATTCTATTTACTAATTATCCGGATAGCAGGCCGCCTATGCTGTATCGTTAATGAGAACCGGCAACAAACAATTGAATGAACGGGGAATCGACTACTTGGAATGAACCAGTTGATTGCTAACCGAATTTGTTCTCTGACATCATGCGATGCGATCTTCTCTCTATTTAGAAAGATTCTTCCCATTATCCTTTCAGTCCTGAAAGACCCCGTTTGTTCCCAGTGCCCGTACGTATTTCTTGAGGCGGATTCAGCAGAACCTTTGAGCCTCGCAACCGAGTCCATTCGAAAAGGTTTGATTTGGAGTCGATAGGGGGGTTTCTCGTATTGACGAATCGGAAGAAATGAGCGAAGAGCAAACAGGGACTCCGAACCTTCATTCGTGTGAACCATGAATCCTTCTGCAGAGGGAAAAGCAGAGGTGAGTGCAAGGGAAAAAAGCAAGCGGGAAAAGCAGAGGGAAAAGCAGTTCAGTTCTTGGTAGGCGATATCGAAGGGAGAGGGAAAGGGTTGGAAGGGTTCCGGCAAGGGAGATGGTTCCTGCGCTTCCCGGCTGACTTCTTTCATTCGCCCTGTTTCCTGCAAAGCCTAGCTAATCCTTCTTTATTCTATAATACTCAATTCCGGGGGAATCCAGAGCTATATCGTTTTGGAATTATTATTTGGAATCGGGAATACCCACTGGAAGCATTCAAAGGATTAGCAATTCTTTGGGGTGCCACAACAGAGTCAATGACGGAATGCGAAGGGGAAAGGGGGGGATTCGAACCCCCGGTAAACAAGAGTCTACATAGCATTTCCAATGCTACACCTTTCCTGCAACTTTGTGCTATTCACACATCTTAACAATCTAAGAAACCGGATAGCAACTCAATCTTCGATGATAGACGGGAAAAAGTGATTTCTGGAAGTGAGTGCAAGCTTCATCAGTTATTAAGAAATGGGATTGGTTCCCGGAATTGAGGTAGGGAAAGTGACTCCATCCCCGGGATAGATTCTTAGTTGTTCCGAATCGATTTCCCGATTTCCAATTGGGTGATACAGATCCCATCAGAAGCAATCACTCCATTAGTAATTATTCATGGATGCTGCGAGCCTGTATACCTCCCATTCACACACGACTCTCATTCGGCGTGGAGTTAGTTACTCCACCCTCCCATTCGATTGAGGGGGAGGGACATAGATACCAGACGGATGCACCTCCTCCCCCTGTATTGCAAAAGAGATCTGTTCTTTCGGCATCCTGATTCATTTAATAATAAGTGGAACGAAGAGGAATTCCAATTACGCCTAGATCCCAGAGAAATGACAATTCTACTTAAATACCAAGAGAGGTATGGAGCTAATTTTGCGTTTTCACTTCGTTTTCGTTCCGGGAAATGTCCTGCCTGAAAGGAGGGAGAAATTGCATTGAGTGCAGGAGCAGAAGCATGGGGTTCCCTTCTAAGGTGGAATTTCTAAGGTTACGTGCTCGGCACTGAAGAGGATTTGAACCGGTAGCTCCGATAACGCTATCAGTGCGCCCTTGCTTCCGGGGGCATATCTTGGCACGGTAGCTATCAGTGCCAACCCTCAATACCACACTCTTCAGCACACTGCTGAATTGTAAGGTGGTGAAGCAAGGCAAACGAAGGCCAAGAAGAGAGGGAGCCTAAAGGCTGACCCACTTCAAACTTGATCTTCGGGGGAACACCTAGCTCCAACTAATCTAATATTGATTGAATATCCGAAACGCGAAGACTTCCCGTGAGAAAACTTATTCCTATAGTAGGATAAATCTATGAATCCCATATCAATCCTGGGTGCTTTGGGTATCCTCAAATTCTTCTCCGATAAGGTAGCCATTGCAGCCATGTCTAAAGCGATTAAGGTGGTACGTACGGTCCTCTCGGATTCCACTCATCTCAATCCTGCTGATAGACAGCGCCTGCTCCTCGATATCAGCACCAAGCTATGCGAGCATTTGGACAACAAGGCAATCAATAGAAGTAGTGCGCTACACAAGGTCGGGAAATTCGCTCACGACATATACCAGTATTTTGTGCCTGGTCCCTTACGAACCGCCCCGTTTGTTCCTACCTATATCATCACATATCCTTTTAAGTGGTTTATCGATAGGAATAAGATGGAGGCCGTTAGGGAGAGAACCCGTCAGTTAGCTATCAAAGGCTTGTGGAGCTTCTGCGTGCCTCTCTTCCCTGGATACCTGGCTGCCTGTTTACTGGTTGATGAGGTCGAGTACGTCAGGTTGGTCAATGGGCAAGACCCGCACGATCCCGGTATTCTACAGCGAACTCTCAAACGAATCGTTATAGGGCCCGGCTCTTTCCCCGAGAGGAAGTGTGCCGTTATTGCTATCATACGCTCCGGATTACTCCAGAGAGCCGATAACAGTGCGGCTGGGACGCATCATCATCTCGAAAGACTCAGACACGCTGTGGGTTCCACCCCACATCCGACCCTCTCACGAGGGAAGGACCCTAAACGATAAGGGCTCCGCCAATATATGGTTTTTCCCCCCGGAAGCACTGATAGCTAAATTGGAGCTGGGGTTCGAATCCCCGGAAGCAAGGGCGCACTGATAGCTATCGGGCCAAGACCCCGAAGCACTGATAGCTATGGGTTCGAATCCCCTTCATTCAGTGCCAAGCACGTAACCATTGGAATTATAGAGATGGAACGATATAGCATAGCTCTGGATTCCACCAGCCTCCAGGGAAGGGAACCCCAAGGAATTAGAGATGGATTTGCGTATTATAGAGATCCCTCTCGTATCCGTTCTCATTCGCCCTCTTCAAAGCATTCTTTTGGAGCGGGCGAGGATGATTTCGGGAACCCGCCTTCAGATCGGTTTCTGCCTTCAGATCGGTTTCTGCTAACTTCAGATCGGTTTCTGCCTTCAGATCGGTTTCTGGTTCCCTGCTTTTCCCTGCGTATTGCGGTAGCGATACCCGAGCATGAGAGATTGGCTGGTTGGATCTTCGATCAGGAAGCATATCTCTCAGTCCTCGTCATGGCTTGGCTCGGGTTTAATTTAGCGCAAAAAGCCAAGCCAACAAGCTAAAGGGAAAGGATTCAGATCCACTGAATCCAGAGCACATATCTATCCTGCTGAGCCCTTGAGATCACAAGACTGACTTAACCAACGCTTCACCTCTACCTATCTGGCGAGCCATAGCCACTCATACAGAGCGGGAGCGTTTTCATGCTCGCACTCCCCCGGCAATAAAGTTGAATCATTTTTCATGCTCGGCACACTATAAAGAAAGTTGAGATGGAGAAATGGCACACTATTGCTTTGCTTTAAAAGGCTATGGCTAAAAAGCCAAGCACGGGTTCCCGAAGCTAGGCCCTGGCCCTTCCATCTGTTGGGTGCCGCTTCTCGCAAGCCTGTTCTCGGGGGTTATCATCTTCTTCGAACAGCCATGCTTCCATCTCCTATCCTCTTGTTAGGTGCTGCCATTGCTTGCTGGGTGTTTCCATTGCTTGCCAGGCGTTTTCATCGCTTGCTAGGTGCCTTGGCTGTGAGCTGCTTGCTAGGTAGGGAAGGCCCGGGAACTAGACCACCCAATTCTATTTACTAATTATCCGGATAGCAGGCCACCTTGGCGAGTAGCAGCGTGTAGGATGACTTAAGTAGTCCCGGGAACCCACCCGTGTAAAGTAAAGGGCTCCAGCGTGGAAGCGAGGCAGACGTGGGCTTTAAGTATTCTTAATTGGATACCTGCAAGCGGTTAGCGTGCGAGCCCTAAACCAGGTGGTATCGTGTTGATACTTTTATTGACTCTTAGTGGGCAAACCCTTAACAAAATAGGAGTTTGAAAAGCAAGGTGACCCTGTAGGCAATTGGGAACGCTAATTAGAGTAGTTTTTCCGCGAGGGCACTAAAGCAGAGCACCACCTGCTCCTTCTACTTCCTGTAAATAGCCCGATCGGGAGTACCGGTCTACTTTAAGAACTATAAGAGGTTCAAGTCCTCTTCGGTGCAACATAGTTTGACTGACTCAGAAGAAATCAACGATTGGACACGCAGATTACCTTTAAGTAGTCTTATTGCCATTAAACATCTCCTAGGCCTTCTTCAGGGACTTCTGAACTGAAGGGCCTTCTGAACTGAAGGTACTTCTTCTCTTTCTCTTTTAAGGCGACTTTCGCAAGCTAGCCTTATGTGCCTACATCTTCTATTTTAAGGCTACTCTCGTAAGCAAGCATAGAAGCGGAAGGAGCAAGCCAGCAAGTTTCAGCAGATGCCGGGTTCCCCCTTGCTAGCTCTTCCCTGTTGGAGGAGGATGGGTCGGCTTCGCGGGAGAGGGCTTGGGCGGAGGCCTTCCATCCTCGCCCTTTCCATCCGTCGGTGGCCCCCTGCCCTTTCTATCCGTCGGTGGCCTTCCATCCTTGCCTTCTCTTCCCGGAATCTTCTGGCATTCGAGCAACCCTTCAAATACTCTCTTTCTGGCTCTAAGTTTGAATCTTTCGAAGGCAGAAGCAGAGTCCCGTGGTCCAAATCAGAGGAAGGCGGAAACTTCGTCCCCAGAGAAGAATCAGAAGGCAGAGGCCCATCGTCCGAATCAGGAAGCAGAGGCTGAGGCCCTAAAGAAGAATCAGAAGAAGGCACCGCGTGGGCAGGCTTCTAAGGCCAGCTAAAGAGCCTCCGACCTCTCGGACGGGAAAGGAAGGGTTATAGAACCTGTCGGGCACGGGCACTAAAGAAGGAAGGATTATAGGAGTGGATTGCCTGGCATGGGCACTAAAGTTAGTTTCGAACTTTTAGCTCACTAATGCAGGTAGTAAATTTGGGTTATAGAACGAATCTACCTGTTCTCTTTTCGTGGTCCAATACCGGTTTTTGGACTAGGCCTTTCCCGTCACCGTTACCAGGGGTTCTCAAGTTCCCCTGTCGTCAATTAGGGCTATATAAAATTACCTGCAGTCAGTCAATTCGGGTTATAGAAATATCCCTGTTTAGTTTAGTTTAAGGGTTAGTTTTAGCTCGAGCTAAAAGAAAATCCATTGAATTTAGTGCCCTTTGTTTGAAAGTGCCCTAAAGTCAAGTGCCCTAAAATCAAGTGCCCTAGGGGAGTGTTCTATAACCCAAATCTCCCCACCTAGCGGGAACAGGGAGAGAGTTCAATGGAAGAATCCCGGGAACATGAGTGCGAGGCGCAGGAAAGGGTAGAATCCAAACTTTAATGGGACAATCGAGTTCTATAACCCAAATTGTAGGCGGGTTTGCGAGTGCCTTATCTCAATGAAGTGGTAGTAAAGGCCTATTTTACTAAGGTAAGGATAGGATCACACTAACCAAATGTTACACACGAAGGTTCGAACCTGCTAAGTGGCAGATTGGGCTGAACTCTGACAGTGCGTCGGAGAAAGCGGAAACAAGAAGTATTCCTCTCGCTCCACTGAACTCATCATATCATAGATCCTATACTTAAGCCCGAATCGAAATTCGGTTTTCGGCGAAGGCCTAGCTGTCGTCTTCGGAACTGCAATAGACTTAACGGCAATATCTTCGATCGGCTGGTTTTCAACCAGACTCACCAGGCGTTTAGAGAGCTGAGATAACCATATCTTGAGCCATGGCCCAAGTACGTACTTCTCAGCGAACTCGGGATGTAAAGGGGGTGACAGGTCAGGAATCTCAAATTCCTTCTCCATCTCCCGATACAACCGATCTCTAATCAAACCCTCTAACCAAAAGTAGTGATAGTGGTTGACTGGTTTCAAAAGAAACTGGGATAACCACCACAGCCAAGGTAGAGGATAAGGGCCATAGAGACTGGTTAGTACGAGCCAGTGCCTCAGCCAACGCTTAGACAACTGAACCTGGGCCGACGAACACCAGATGTTATTGCCCAACCCAAGGTCGACCTTACACGGTACCCTGCTCCGTATAAGTTTCAGAGAACCGAGGTTCTCTATACTCCCTCACCCGTTCCGCTAGGGACTTCAACATCACGATAGACGCACGCGACGCTGAAACCTCCTTCACAGACAAGGTGTCAAAACCGAAGAATCTCTTGACGCAGGACGAGTTCATAGACTCAAGAGACTTCCCATCATTGATTTTCAACACCAAGCTGTTGACAGAGATCTCGGTACATCATCACGTAGCGAGGACAGCCGATGACTAAGTCATCACCGTACATCGCGTAATTCGAAAACCAGAAAGGCCTATTTGAAAGTGGGAGTAAAGGCCTAAAGCCTCATCTATATACTAAATTTCTTCCCAGGCAGAAGTGACACTTTTGATTAAAGCGGAGGATCAAATACGGTGGAAGGGAAAAGAGGTTCACAGGGGGAGAAACCCCCACCGTTGAGCTAAAACTTCCCAACCTTAGTGCCCTGATTTCTATAACCCCAATCTTCCCACCCAGCGGGTTTCTTTCCATTTCTAGGCCTGCTTTCTCTCTCTCCGCTAGAGAAACGTGCCCGCTCTCAACTTTAGTGCCTTAGTGCCCGTGCCCGGCAATCAGAGTTCTATAACCCTTCTTTGCTTTCCTTTCCGTTGGCCGGCTTTGAAGGATAACCGGCCTTCTAACGCAATAACCTCTGCTGTAGTCAAACTATGTTGCACCTTTGAGTCCTCGAACCTCTTACAGTATACCTGCACTACCTTTTTCAGTAAAATTCAATCTGCTTTTAGTACCCGTTACCTGTTCTCAATTCAATCTGCTTTTAGTGCCCGGCAATTTCTACAACCCTTCAAGAACTGACTACCTAGCGAAAACCCTTCAAGAACCGACCACCCAGCGAAAACCCTTCAAGAACTGACCACCCAGCGCCCTGAAAGAACTGGCTTAAAAGGCCCTAACTAAAAGGAAAAAGCTCTTTCGCCCAAACCGGTCGGGAAGAGCTCTGAGCCGTTACCAGTATAGCCCTTCCCTTTGCCCAAACCAGTCGGGAAGAGCTGAGCCTAAGCCGGTTACGCGGGAAAAAGAACTGACTTAAAAGGCCCAAGCTCTTCAAAAGCCTAGGAAAAGCCCTTCCCTCTTAGGACCAGTCGGGAATCGCTCTTCCTGAGCAAAGTCGTTGCCAATGTAGCTCTTCCCGGGCTTCGCCTGGACCAGTCAGCAAGCAAACTGGTTTCTACAAATTTTACTAGTCCTATGACAGTCCTAAAGTTAGTAGTAACCTCTGAATGTTGCTCCGAAGAGGAGTTGAACCTCTTACCGCTCTTAGAGTAGGCCGGTACTCCCTCAAGGGCTATTGGCTGGAAGTGAAAGGGGCAGGTGGAGCTCGGCTCCATATTAAGAATAAGAAGTGGTTAAAGATTTCTAGTACCTTAAATGAAATGCCATAGGGAACTTTTAGTAAACCCAAGAAGGAAGGAAAGTATTTAGTAAAAAAAAGGTTACACCTATGCACCCGGTGTGGGCTTGGAGCATTAATACTAAATTCAACATTGCTCAAGTCAATCCCACCATTAGAGGCTGAGCTTTCAGCCTCTATTTCATTTCCACCTTGATCATTGGAGGTACCGACGGGAGGAGGAACACTGTGGTCAAAGAGAATATTGTCGTGAAACCTAATAGGTTGGACCCTTGATCTGTCCGGTGACAGGCATTCAGTATTACTACTCTCTGGGGAAGGAGGGTTTATCGGCAACTCAGTATTTCCACCGTTCTTTGGGGACTCCATCGGCAACTCAGTATTTCCACTGTTTTCCGGTGGCTTAGGAGCATTTCCACTGTTCTCTGGTGGCTTAGGAGCATTTCCACTGTTCTCTGGTGGCTTAGGAAATTGACACCACTTGAACCTGAACTCGTGAAGAGCCTATTTTTCATCAAATCGATTAAAGAACTAACAATATCGCCCCCAACAGGGCAACCGTATTTCTCCGCCGAAAACAAACAGGTATTGGGCCCTACCCTTTATTTTCTTTTATAAAGTTTCGAACTTTTAGCTTACTGATGGGGGGTTTATCCTCCTGTTCCCCTTCCTCTACGGTTTGGTTCCCTTTCCCTTTTGGTTTGGGAAACCCTCTTTTTTTTTTCTTCGAAAAGCAATCCCTCTGGATAGAATTACGGGAAAAGCCTAGTCCAAAAACCGGGATTGGGCCCTGTAAACCCTTTACGAAATGTTTATTGCCAGGTAACAATCCCAGGGAAGGGAAAAGCTGCTTTCTGAGGGGCGAGGACAGGAAAATTGGGTTGTAGAACTCGATTGCCGGGCACTTTTAGGGACTTGATTGCCGGGCACTAAATTGATTGATTTTAGCGAAAGAAAAGAAAGCAGTCCTAGGAATGGAAAGAAGGGTTATAGAACATTCCCAGCCTTTTAGGGCACTAAAAAGGTAGGCCCAAACCAGTCGGGAAGAGCTCTTTCTGAGCTTCTAGTTGCCAATGTAGCTCTTCCCGGGCATGCGGTTTCTTCAGAGGCCTGCGAGCTGAGATCAACTTTGCAAACTTCAGTGCCCTTATTAAAAGGCTGGGAACGTCCTATAACCCAAATCTGACTCTGGAAGAGAAGCCGAAACCCTTCAGTGCCCTAAAACCGGCTTTGCTTTGCCTTGCTTTGCTTTGGGTTTAGTGCCCTAAACGGCAAAGGCAATCGAATTCTACAACCCAATTTGACTTTCCGCTAAAGAGTAGTTCTATAAAAGAAAAGAAAATAAAGGGCCCAATACCTGTTAAATAAGGGTTTTACAGGGCCCAATAACTTAACTGTGAAAGGCTTTTTCCCTTGTCAAGTAAGTGGGCTAGGGGAAAATACGGTTGCCCGCGGATTTCTAGAAACCAAATTGATTCGACTAGACCTGCCTTCCCGCGCCGAAGGCAGAGAATGTTCCATAACCCGTATGTACTACCCGGCAATCAAATTTCTTCTTTCCTAGGCCTTACGTGGCGCAGTAACCTCAGCGTATAAATGATACGCACCTTTGAGTCCTCGAACCTCTGGAACTAGAGTAGGCCTGTACTGCCCTTTGGAAAGGGCTATTGGCTGGTGGCTCCTTTTCTTTCTATTTCCAGCAAATAAAAGTTCTCAACTTTAGTGCCCAGGCAGGGAACGGGGAGAACAGTTCTATTCGTAAGCCCGGGCAATAAGCAGAATGTAGAGGGCAGCACACCTAAGTTGAATAAGCAGAGTGTAGAGGGCAGCACACCTAGTTGCAGGGGCAGTAGGCCTAGTTACGGGGGCAATACGCCTAGTACAGAGTTACGGGGGCAATACGCCTAGTACAGAGGACAGTAGACAGAGTTACGGGGGCAACGAACCTAGTTACGGGGGCTAAGGAGAAGTCATTCGAGGTGGGTTGGCATTTCAGCTCAATCTTTTTGCTTGCTTGCCCGGGAATGTTCTATAACCCAATTTACTAGGCCGATAGCTCTGGTTTAGCGAGCCCACAAAAACATCAGTTTGTTGCGCCTTTGAGGGCTCGAACCTCTGGGGCTATAGTAGGCCTGTACTGCCTTTTGGGAAGGGCTATTGGCTGGTGGCTCCTTTTCTTCTTACTCCCAGCAGGAGCCAATCCTTTGCCCTTTGGAGCTATAGTAGACCTGTACTACCCAGAACATCAGTTTGTTGCTAGAAGAGGAATCGAACCCCTTCTCAGTCCCTGTCTCCCCTTCTCAGTCCCTTACCGCGAGCAAGCGTTATGTGCGGGGAACCTATATTGAGCACCGAAGAGGGCTCGAACCCCAACCAGTATACCTGCTGGAAGTGGAAGGAGCAGGTGGAGCTCGGCACCATATTGAGCAGTAGTGGCTTTTTCTAGACCGTAAGCCGAATAAGGTAATACAGGAAGAAGTTCCTAGATTCATGAATATGTGAATGAACGTATAAGTTGTCATACTTGCATAGCCATTATCGGGGTCTGCAGCGAGTATCCCAATCATGATATAGCCGATTTGGCTTGTGGAGGAATATGCCAGCATACGTTTCATACTTGTTTGAGTAACGGCGATTAAATTTCCCAATATCATGCTAGAAATGGCTAGTATTCCCGAAGCTATATGCCATTCATCAGACGGATATGAAAAAGTAATACCGAAAAGTCGAGTGGACGAGGCTGGAGCTGCTACTTTCGACGCAACGGAAAAGAAAGCAACGACTGGTGTGGGAGAGTCAGAGTCGGAAAGGATGTCATTGGCCTCACCGCTCATCCAAAACCATGCATGAAATTTTTCTTTCACATGGCTCCTAGTCCATAGGATATTCTTGATTGGCGTATACCCTAGAACTTTCCTCGTGTGTGTTCCGGAACCTACCCCCCAGTGTTGGGGTCTAAATACTAATTCTCAACTTCTCGGGGAATCCTTCATCTTCAAACCGAGTCTCCGTCAATCTTTTAATCTCCCCATTTTTTTCTATTCTCTCATTCTGAATAGAGGGAAATTTCGTATAGAGTGAGGCAGAGTATATCAGAAACGGGAGAACAGGAATAGGATTTTCTTCGTCCCCGACAGGCACGGCTTCATTATCTTGGGGCGATTCCTTCGCTGACAAATGCTTGTATCGTATGTTGCACCTATAATTCCTGAAGGATTGGAACTAATGGAATCTACATCTCGGAGGGGGGGCTAATAAACCCTTGCTGTTACCCTTCCCTTACATCAGTCATTTTTATTCGTGACACCTGCCCATAATGGTTAAACTTTTGGAGGAATGAGCAGGAAGCAACAGAAGCATAAAACCAATAAATTAGAAACTCTGTTGAATTGCATCTTTCTCCGCACTCTGTTTTATCTTGCTTATACGAAACGATTTATTGTTGGAAATTCGTGAAACTTGTGATAAGAGTCAGTTAATGATAAAGATGTTCGGGGAGTTCTTACCCCCCCACGTGACTGTGGGATATCCATCGTATAATAATTGCTTAATATTCGTAAGGGGATTCGGGAAAAGTCGATCCTCTTTCGGGCGAGTCACACTCCTTCATATACATCAGGAGTCCACTGATGAAACGGAACCAGGGAAGGTTTGAAACCCATTCCTACCACAATACACGTGATGGAAATGTATATTCCAATAGAATTATACATCTGGGTAGACACAAGTCCGTCAACTATCTCATCGAGTTGAAATTTTCCACCAGATAATCCGTATGGTGGGGAAAACCCATAAGCTAGAATGGCTGAATTGGCCCCGCCCATTAAAAGGAACTTCATGGTCGCCTCATTAGATCTTATATCCCTTTTCGTGTATCCGGATAATAGATAAGAAGATAAGCTCAGACACTCCAAAGCTACAAAAATAGTTATTGAATCATCTGCACGGCATGAAAACATTCCCCCTAGACCCGCGGTTGATATAAATAACGAAAACTCTGTCAAGGCTATTTTTGCGCATCGTACGTAATCAACTGATAATGGAACAGATAGTAATGGACAGATCAGGAGGAGTAGTCTGAATATATTGCTGAAAGTGTTGATCTGGATACTTCCATAAAAAATTGAAACAGTTTTGGTTTGCCATTGACACAACGAGAGTACTATGCTAATGACTAAGGATGTTAGGGAAATTCGATGAAGCAGAGGTGTATCTCTCCCCTTAGATACTAAATCGGCAATAGCTATTGTTACTAAGCCGGAAATTCTACTAAACTCTGGAAGAATCGAGAAATTATCGCGGAGGAAGAGGGGATCAATACTTTTCGTAGTTCGAAGCAGGTTGATACTTAGAAATGGAGTAACTATTACGGTACTTTATATTGAAACTTCGCTAAAAAAGTCAATAATTTGTTCAAAATTTCCCGTGTCTTGACTGAAAAAACAAACTTTTACATTTAGAGATTCATATTTGACCGATGGATGAGTAGTCCCTCTATAATAAAGTAGAGGGAGAGGGAGACATATATCTAGAGATACCTCGACATTTATAAAACATATCTCGTTAGATATTTCTATTTCTCCCATGTCTCTACTCACTTAGTCTCCACCTATCTAGATGTCCCTGCCATGTCTCGATATGAGTCATGCAAGGATACTACATTGAGGGTTTCAACCCACAAATAGAATAGAAAATTGTGGATTGAAAGGAAAAACTGAGACTACCGTAGATGGGCGAAAGCCTTATTAGCTTCAGCCATCTTATGAGTCTCCTCCTTCTTACGCACAGCACTGCCGTGATTTCTAGCGGCATCCATTGATTCGTCACTCAGTCTTGAAGCCATACTTCGACCTGAACGTTTTCGGCACGCAACCAATAACCATCGGATAGCCGAAGCTTTTCCTTCTGAAGGTAATATTTCAACGGGAACTCGATACGTCGATCCACCTACACGTTTAGATTCTGTTACTATATCGGGGGTTACTCTACGTATAGCTTGTCGCAAAACAGACGGTGGATTCCTATTCGTCTTTTCCTTAATCCGCTTCATAGCCAGGTAAAAAATAGGATAAGCTAGAGATTTATTACCATCCCTGAGAATGCGATCAACCAACATATTCACCAATCTATTATGATAAATTGGATCCGATTCTATATTTCCCTTTCTGTTCGCTACATTGCTCCAATCGAGTATGAGTTTGCAGATGCGTCAGATTTCAATCCTATCTCAACAGTATCCTACAGAATTATTTTGGCTTTTTTACTCCATATTGTGGGGGGGGGGTGGGGGGGTTCCTTAAGCCCCCCCTCTTGAGGTTTCAAAAATCAATCTCTTGGTTCTATCTATTTGGGGTAAAAAAATAGTCTCACTAGGTTCTCATAGGGAGGCTTGGGCCTACCTATCCAGATAATGGCCCCTCTAACAAATAACTACTCAGCTGTCTTCCATGTCGGAGGAGGATAATTCGCCTGCCTCCTCCCGTTCCAGGGCCTCTTCCCGTTCAAGGTCGGAGTAGGAGAATTCGCCCGCCCCCTCCCGTTCCGGGGCCTCTTCCACTTCCATGTCGGAGAATTCGACCGCCTCTTCCCCTTCCGAGTCGTCAATCGGGCGATCGATTGGGAAATCCCCTTCGATTAATGCCAGGAAAAGGCTTTGACAGGGCCTCCACATTAAAAATGCATAATACTGAAGGGTTCGGGCGTGTGCCTGTTTCTCCTCAAACGAAAGTTTGTCGAAGCTCTCCTCATCTAGTGGAATTTTTGGTGATGGGCTAGCTTCCCGGGATTTCGGCTCAACAATCGTTTCTTCTGGTTCTTCCGGCTCCACCTCCTCCCTGAAGAAGGCTTTGGCTGTATCCCCAAGGATACGGAGGTCCGCCCTTACTAGTCTTCCCAGTCGGAAGACCCCTGCCCTTGTCCTCGGCGGAGCTCCGTGTGGATAAAATCAAGCTGGGCGACGGGATTCATTGTTTGACCGAACTCATAAACGTTGGCTCCCGTCGGAACCCCCCGCTTGCATTGGTCTGAAAGATCGGCATAATCTACCAAATCCTGTCGCAGGTAGGCCAATGGGTTTTCTGAATGAAGATTCTCCAAAACCTCTATGGCAGGGAAGGTCATTTTGGGGAGAATCTTTCCTTTCCCTGTGAGTTCCCTATAAAATAGGGACTCGGGTAGGCTTGACTCTGACCCGGTACTACCCGTGCTGGCGCCAGAGAGGCCGGGCCTGTCGTATTCATGGTCATAATCCTGCTCGTGATAGTTCATTTCCCTATATAGTTTTTTTACATTTTAGGAAATTCAGTATCATTCTACGATGATCAAATTTCCAACAGGGGTCCGGGCTGTCGAACCACGTCTCCCGGAAATTCTCAGTACATATGGCGGAAAACGCTTTTCACATATCGAGGTCGGAATGGGATCGGGTGTTTCACGTCTTACTAGAGTGCCCGGACTGTGGTAGAAAATCTTTCAATTCCGTAGTTTCGATCATTATTATACGATAACTTTTGAGCATTTCGGGAAGCGGGTAGGAGGACGCGCTATTCGTTTGCATCCATTGGTTTGTGGTGGGTTTGATGCAGATTTTGACGGAGATCAGATGGCCGTCCATGTACCTTCATCTTTAGAAGCTCAGACTGAAGCTCGTTTTGTTTTCGCATGCAAATCTATGGAAGGAATCGCACTCCGTTGGACGATACATCCTTCGGCACTACTCCAATCAACACTGGCAGCTCGCCTCGCGAATAGTCGAGATTCAGCCAGCTAAACCTTTGCTTCGCCTGGGTTCGGTTTTGGAGCAAGCCTTGAAGATTGCTTGATTTCAAGTCCATGGCTGGTATTAGGGTGGTTGGTTGGCCCACCTTTGAGACAAGACGTGACATGTCCTTTCCCCCAACGGTCACGCACTAATGCCGGGAGTAAATCACATTACGCCCCATGTTTATCTTGTTCGTGAAGGGCTCTCTTGCCGGCATGTTTGGCGGGAATGTGGTCTAAAGTTTAGTTTTTTTTCTTCGCCGAAAAGCTCTCGATACACTGGTGCGTGCATATGGCCGGAAAACCTTTGGTTCAAGATGAATTCGGCCAGGGTGAGAACCGGCGTGTTGGCATTAACGATCATGCTCTCATCTTTCGAATCAGTCGTTACGGGGTCAATGAGCTAGCTCATAGCTACGAGAGAGGTTCCCGCCGGAACGAGGTTCTGGGGTACGAAATAAAGCGACGAGGATCAACGAGTGGGAACGAGAGCATTTTGGTGGTGGTCCTCTGGACCCCTTCGGAAGTTCCAAAGGATACTCTTAGGTGGGGTTCCTGCCGGGCCTTTTGGTGGTGGTCCTCCGGACTGTTTAAGTGTTGGTCCCGGGGGGTACTTGGGTCTCCCATCCAACGCATTTTTGCTTGCGCTAGCGGTTCCTACCGAACCTGACCTGCTTTCATCTTGGAACTCGACCTGCTTCATTCATCGCCGAGGGCTGGGGCACTCGACCGCAAAGGGGGAGAAGCTTTCACGACTTCCCACGGTATGGCCATTACTCTTAAAAACAGCTTGCTGGTTTCACCGTTATGAGCCAGTTATTGAAAAAGCGTTCGCACGCTTATGGGGCAAAAGGCCGAAGGAGGACTCCTTTTCCTGCCTGCCTGTAGGTTTTTGTGGTCCTCCGGACTCCACAAAGTCGTAGCTCTTTGATTTACCCCTAGCCACAAGTCATCCCCGTATTTTGCCACATACGTGGGTTCGGTCCTCCAAGGCCTCTGTGGAGAGCTCAATTCAACCTGCTCATGGCTAGATCAATCGGTTTCGGGTCAAATAGAAACAACGCCGAAGATTCAACCTCGTTGCGCCTACACCTAATGGCTTAAGCCGCTGTTTCCATTTACTCGCTGACCCATTATGCAAAAGGTACGCCGTTAGAGTGTGCCGAGCGAGAGCCGACAACGCAAAGCTTCGCTCAAGGGTTCTATCGAACATTAGTGGCTTCGCCTCCGAAAGCTATAGCGCTTTCTCAGCCTCGCGTATGCGTTCTATCGAACATTAGTGGCTTCGCCTCCGAAAGCTATAGCGCTTTCGGAGCCTCGTTCCTTCGACTGATGGTTCGCATCGGATTTCAGGTTTTCTATTGCACTCCCGGCATATGGCGGGGTCTTTTCACCTTTCCCTCACGGTACTTGTAGTACGCTATCGGTCATTGAGGAATACTTAGGCCGCGAGGGTGGTCCCCCTTAATCACGTAAAAGCGATCATGATTCAAACACGGTATCCGCGTTTTGCAACGGTAATCAAACCTGCCAGGAAAGATCTACGGGGCTATCACCTTCTTTGGCCAGATCTTCCAACCTTTTCAGAATTCCTTGAGGGGGGGTTTCCACCCCCCCCCCTTGCAAGTTCCCCCCCGCACGGGGCCGGGGAAAGCGGGGGTCCCCCTCTCGGGGCCCTTTCCCCTTTTTTTGCCTAATCCGCTTCCGCTCGCCGCTACTAACGGAGTCTCAGTTGATTTCCTTTCCTTTAGCTACAATGATGTTTCGGTTCGCTAAGTTTTTCAAGTCCGAGGCGGAGCCGCAGCACACGGCATGCCCGGCAAGCTTGGATACGGTTTCCCGATTGGAGATCCATGGATCACAGACGGTATCTCCCCATGGCCTTTCGCCTTTGAAAGCGTCCTTCCTTCTCAATGCCCAGGCATCCATCCAATGCATTCTTTTCGATACAGTAGGAATTGAACCTACCGAACACCGTACAAAATCTTAGGCAATGAGTGTCCGGTTTGTGATCGCGCAACACTCAACCTGTGACTGCGTCTCCATTGGTGAACTGAAAACGCCTCAAGCCTTGGGGACTCAACCAGTGAACCTCAGAATTCATTCTTGCCCAGGCCAAGACATTCCAATGACCTTTCGGTCGTCGAAGCGCAACTGCAAACTCCCGATCAATTTTCATGGATGATTGGTGACATTGAAGAAAAAAGCCGAGGTTCCATCCACTACCAGATGAATGAGAATTCTGCGTGGGCACTCGGGTGTTTCACCTCATTTGATTTTCGATCCCTTGACACCAAAAATACCGCCGCGTTCGGATGGAAACGCGTGGTAGCGTTTTCGCCACGGAGGTAGGAAACGCCTTAGTTGAGAGAGATGAAGAACGGTAGGCGTTTTTCCCGAGGCGGACAAAGAAGTCTGAGAAAGCGCTGGGAACCCCTTTCATTAAAGTGCCATTCTCTTGTAGAAATTTCGTTGTGCCGGCACTTACCTCGCCTAGGGGCCTCTTCAGTCCCCGGGCAAACGGGTTCTCAGAGGGGATCTGGCAGAAATGGATAATTTCATATATGATGGGTGGGCTGGTGGTAAAGTCTTTAACTGGATTGACTGTTCCAGGTTCCGTAGCTTCACCTCTTCCCAAAAAGAAATTGAAATCTGCTAAGAGGAAAAACCTGAATGGAATGGAATGGAATGGAATGGAATGGAATGGAATGGAATGGAATGGAATGGAATGGAATGGAATGGAAGTACCAAACTTATACTCCGAAACGATATGAGCTAGGAGTTCGAGATTCCTCTTGAAAACAGAATCCCAGCGGTTCCCCCGGCGTGGGGGGAGTGTGTAATCCTAGCGGAGCTAAGATCACAGCGCGTGATGTTGCGTGGAAGCTTGTTGCCCACTACCCCATGCCCGGGATTCCGATCCCGGCCCCCCGTCGGTTTTTTCGAATCTCTGGCCACAACCAAGAAATAGGACATCAAGGCAATCCACCAATCAATCCCCTTGCCCGGCTTCGGTCTACAGCTCGGCCTGGCTGAACGTCTTGGTTGGCGTTGATTGGTCTTCTGTTTTGGGCTTCGACCGAAGGTTCTCATCCTCCTTCGAACTCTATTTCGCTATGAGGATAGCAGCGCAAAGTAGTCGGGATTCAAGCGTTGGGATGATGTGTTTTTGGCGAATAACGGGATTCGAACCCTATACTCGCCCTTGGGGCTCCCCGCAAGCAAGCCCCAAGGGCCCGCCCAACAAACCAATTCAGACACGCCCATACTCGCTATCGGATTCGAACCGATAACCCTTGAAATGGAACAGATTCGAAGTCTGTCGTGTTTACCAATTTCACCAAGCAAGTATGCTCACTATCGGACTCGAACCGATAACCCTTGAAATGGAACAGATTTTGAGTCTGTCGTGTTTACCATTTTCACCAAGTGAGCAAACGGGGGAAGCAAAGCTCCGGGGGCGGAGATCAGAATCTCTTGCTGCTCCGCCCGACCCACCCGGGCCCCCGTCCGCCACTTTCTTCTCTAGACACCCCGGCTCCGCTAGACGGAGCTTGCTCTGGCTTGGCCGGACCTGCGGTTCTTTACCGAGGGCGGGAGGGATTGAGGCGACCATGCCGACCTGGAGCAGCAGCCCCCTGTAGCTGGCTTGAGGTCGCCCACGCTTTCTCGTGTTTATCAACCCTTTCGTTTTGCCTCCTCTTTACCGATTCATACCAGTCCATCTACGATCCGAGTAACCTTTTTGCCGAGTGTGCTTGGCGCAAAGCCCTTTTTCCTGAACGAGATATAAAAACTCGGATTCTTATTATTATTATTGGATTACTACTATTCTACTATTACTGTCATTCCCAATTGATATTATCATCAGATTCCCATTATCCTTATCACTATCGGATTATTAGAATTATTGCCCTATTCCTGGCAAGGCGGAGAACCCGGGAAGAAACCCAATCCTTTGGTCCCTACCTTTGGCCTTCATCCTTTACTAGTATTGGAGCGAAAAGTATTGACCCATACTTTAGGTAGGTCACGGAGTGAGACCTCGATTTGTTGAGAGGGCCACTTCTCCCGGGGAACCGGAGGGAGGAGGAGTTCTGTTTCGTTGAAACGATGCCCTACAGGCACTAACCTGAAGGGCTGGCAAGTGCCCCGGAGGTGCACCAAGTACCTACCCCGGAGACCTACGGAGAGGTAAGTAGCCCGATTGCCAAACCGACCTACGGGTAGCCCCGGGGGGCTGTCAAGGTAACCCGCCCGAAGGGAAGGGCAACAAGTAACCCAAGGGGAGTGTGGGGGTAGCCCCGCCTCGCAGGCGGGGTGGTAAGGTAGCCCGGTGGCCCCGGGATGAAGCGCTATCCCGGGCCGGCTCCCAGGACCCCCGCTCGCCCCTATGCTATGGGGGGCCTCTCTGTGCCGGGGAGTCCCCTTGTGGTTGGCTTTGCAGGTCGGCCTGCCGGCTCCCCTCTCGGGGTATTGAAAATTACTCGACCGAAGGGAAGAGGCCCGGAGTAGGCGGGTCCAGCTGGTTTTGGAAGCCGGTTGGCTAGAAGCATATTCCTGGGCTTCGACTCGATTTCTATCGATTCCCTTCGATTTCCGTCTTGGTGATGTTCCCCATAGAAGCATGTTTGATAAGCGCTTGTTTCGATTCCCGTGATTCGGGGCGATCAGCAGAGGCCGGGTCTTTCTCTTGTTATGGAGTCGGAGCATTGTGGGATAGAATTTCTATATGGAAGGCCTTCAGTGATCAGTTTAGTTCGACCTCGCGTTGGCATCGACCACTGCTCATCAATTGCATCGACACTACGAACCACGAATTGCATCATCAAGTAATAGTTGTGGTAGTTAGCCTAAACTTCTCAAACTCACTCCTTGGCCTAATAGGCTGAATTGATGGGAAGGCCTAACTGTTCAAATTATTGGTGATTCAGGAAGTCCTTGTTTGTGCTGTTTGTGGATGAGGTCCATATTGATCGTTTAAGTGCAGGTTTTCCGTTTTAGTCGGATACCTCCATGTTAGTGAGCCATGGTTTTGCTAGAGCGAATAGGCGTCTACGGCTATAACCGTCATCCAGCCTTTCCTAACGTCATCTGAGCAAGGGAAATCTTGATTTCCCAATTTACCGGGGGGTGGTTTAGAGATTAAGATCCTAGCCATGAGGATAGAATAGCTGAGGGCTACGAGGTGGATCGTTAGATGAACCGATAGGGAACATCTAGGAGGGTGTGGATCTGACGATCGAGAGAGTGGGACAGAAGCCGGGTAGGATATAAGCTATCTTTTTCACCCTGTTAGCCAGGGGTTAGCAGTATTTAATGGAAAATTGGGTAAAAAGAAAGAAAGTTCCTAGCTGTTCGACCCCATAGGTTGGAAGCTGTATGCTTCCGGCTCGAAGCTAGAAAAGGAGGATCATGGAAAAGCTGTATGTCGGAAGTTGGATCCTGGCTGAGCTGTTCAGAAAGACCGATTCGTAGGGAATGTGCTGATCGAAGGCTTTATCCAGAGATCGAATGGTAGGCATAGAGCATTTCGTCGCCCGAGAGGCAACTACGTGGTCGAGATATACATTGCTGCTGGGATTGAATTCCAGAAGGTTCCTTGGAGAAGCCGAAGCCTTGCTCTCGGGGGTATCCTTTCTGGCCGGTGCACATCGCTCGCTCGCAGCGCAGGCCAAGGATCTTTGCTTCTAGCCAACCTTGGGCCAAGGATCGGATCTTCCCGTTGCGTGGCTGCCCCGATCGCATAGCTTGCTTTCGACAACAAATAGGAATTCCCGTCGTAATGAGTAGGCTGGTTTATGAAATCCGAGATCCGAGGCACACTCCGCCCTAGAGCTATACACGCGCACAGGCCAACACTTTTTTCTATTCTATTCTATTCTATTCTATTCTATTCTATTCTATTCTATTCTATTCTAAAGGTCATTCAAACCAGAACAGAAACCAAATGCGGGCAATTTACAACGCAAGAAAGACAACTCGACTTTGGGGCACTCCGACAACCACCGGCACCATCGGGGAATCGAACGAAGAGAGTTCGTCCGCTAGGTGTGGTCGAACTGAGGCATGAGGGATATCAAGTAGTTACAACATTAGAGACCAGACATTCGCGTTCGCGGGATGACAGCGATCAAACTTCCTCGCTTCACTCAGTAATAGGAATCATAGGATCCTCCTCCGCAATTTCTTTCACTTGGTCAATCAAATAAGGGCTGGCCGGGGCTGGCTGGTTAGATATTGGATGTTCGAGCTTCCCTCCCCGCTCCCCTCTCATTCTTCGGTTGCTTCGCTTCTCTTTCCTAATTTGCTTCGGCATTGGGAGAGGCAGGATTCGAACCTACGTAGAAAACCTTCAACAGATTTGCAGTCTGTCGCTTTTAACCACTCGGCCACTCTCCCAGTAAGCTTCGACCTTCTGAGCCGAGATCGCGAGACATTGATAAATCGGTCAATCCACACGTCCTAACCCGTTCCAATGGACTAATCAAACAAGTAGAAGTTCGAGGAATCAAACAAGTAGAGGCATTCCCCAACGGTATATGATCCAATGTGCACTTTCTGCATCCTACAGGACTCGAACCTGTGACCTTCAACTTAGAAGGTTGTTGCTCTATCCAACTGAGCTGAGAATGCTGTACATTACTAACCACTTCGCGAAGAAAGAATGGGAAAGATGGGTACCTTTTAATTAATTAACTTTTTAGTCTCCATTCCTTATATACTACAACCGGACCGCCGCGAACACTGATAAACGCGCGTTCTGAACAAGCAGCCACTGGGGGTGACATAGACATATGTATACTTCCATATCTGTATGTCAGTTATTTCGGCCGTCGGCTGGGCGGCATTGAAGAGATCGGGAGTCAAGTCTGAATAGCGGTAACGAATTTTCGTTACCAATCTCGCAGTAAAAAAGCAAACGAAGATTATCGTATAATAATCCATGAATATTCGAAAAAGCGTAGCCATTCATATTACACCTTTTACTTAATAACCACCTGCGAATTGATGACCTCCTTGTGGGGTTGGTAGCGATCGAACAATCAAAGGCTAAGTACCAGCTGTATTTGCACTTTCTCTGTTCGGTGCTTTTGTCGTTAGCACTCTTTTGTTCATTAATCAAGCGTGTTCGTTCCGTCCGGGCATCCTAGTAAGACGCGGAACACCCGATCCCATTCCGACCCCGATATGTGAAAGGCGTTTTCTGCCATATGTACTGAGAATTATCGGGAGACGTGGTTGACAGCCCGGACCCTCATGCACACTCGTGCTGTTTGTCACTAAACATTCGAAAAAACGAATCACAAACACCCTTTAATTTAATTCCCGAGAGGGGAATGAATTTATGCCGACAATGATGAGGGAGGGTTTTGATGGGGCCCGACCCTTTTTCCCATGAAAAAAAGCGAGATAGATTAAAATTGGTAAATCGATCGGCTGAAAGCCGAACGTTTGCGGTTCGAACCCGTCTTGCCTGCCTCGGTTTTGCACCTTCCGTACAATTGAATGGTCATTTGGTGGCGCTAGCCATTCTCCAATTTTGGGCTTAATGCTGGTATGTGGCATTTATTGACCGATTATTCGTTAGAGATGGGCCTTTTTGAAACTTTTTTTAAGCACCAGAAGCCTGCTGCGAGCACAACCAAGATTCGCAGCGGAATTTTTATGTGTGTTCCTGCTAGTGAGAGAATTTTCAGCTGCGGCGAAGTGTCCGCTAGCAGCATGGTGGGCGGACCGGGGCCGTTTGGCTTTTGCCAGCAGTGAAAGCATGAATCGCCTACATTAGTAGCGGGGTCGTCGGGGTAGCGTATGATCTACGCTATCCCCTTCGGCCCCCCCGGGGCTCGTCGTAAGTTATTGCTTAGATGGCAAAATCCCCCAAAACCCTTGATCCTGGCTCAGAATGAACGCTAGCGATATGCTTAACACATGCAAGTCGAACGTTGTTTTCGTCCTTACGGGGCCACCAACCGCAAAGCCGGTTCCCCCCCTTGGTGGTTGGCTTTGCCTTCTTCTTAGGCAAAAAAAAGTGGTTTGGATTCGGTGAAGCGAAGCGTTTTCTGCTTGGTGGGGCCCCCCCTGAATAAGATAATCTCCCAATCAGATAATCGATTTGGAAAGGGTCCGATTGGGGAGGGGGTACAGGGCTCCCCAAGTACCCCTCACTGTGGGTGGATCGAACGAAAGGATTTGCAGATAACGGTGCTAGGGCTACAACTGGTCCATAGATTGTTAAAGCTTCCGTGAAGGCTAAACTTGACAATGAAGTGCCTCGAATTTTACCCTCTGCCTCTGGTTGTCTCGCAATACCTTCTACTGCTTGACCCGCGGCAGTGCCTTGACCAACACCGGGACCAATAGAAGCGAGGCCTACAGCTAATCCGGCAGCAATAACAGAAGCAGCAGGAATCAAGGGGTTCGTATTAATCTCCTCTTTTTTATTTAATTCAACCAATTCCGACTTAGCAAAAATCAATGCCTACTGGAATAATTCTGTGAAAATTCACTCAGAGCCGCTGATGGGTTGAAATGTTCCTTCCGATTCACTTGTTTCTATTCGAAGCATTGAAATAGCAATACCGGTGGGCGAGAAATAAAGCCATTCCCCCGACGAGAATCCACCAATCTCACTCGTTACCCGTAATGCAGCAATTGGATGAAAATATAGTACTTCATGATGAGGAATTCCAGCCACGGCCCGGATGAGATTCAACTCCTTGTTGTAACACGATAGGAGATACTAGTAAGTATCGGTATCATTGGTTCCCGAGGTGACAAAGATTCCCACGAATTGTGGAACATCTTGTGATTCGTCCCCCCCTGCAGACTGGAGGGAATGCTCGAGTCGAATGGTGGGAATCACTATTGTCATTTCCATCCCCATCCCTTTGAATGGAAATGGGAGTAGTAGGATTTCCCCCCCCCCTCTAATAGGAGGGGGGTATCATATTATTATACCACAGAAACAGTTTTTGCTACTCCAAGAGGTGGCCCGAGTACCTGTCGAATACCACGATCCTAATCCGATGATTCGTCGGAATCGAAACTCGGTTAATGATGACCCTCCATGGATTCCCCTATATAAGCTGCAGCTGGAGTCGCAAGAATCAAAGCTTGAATGGCACTTGTGAATGATCCTGGAAGCATCATAGGTACGGGAACAATTAGGGGTACTAGAGAGACGAGGACAGCTACTACCAACTCATCAGCTAATATATTTCCGAAGAGTCGGAAACTCGGTGGTGAAGGTTTAGTGAAATCTTCTGGAATATTAATAGGTAGCAGTACTGGAGTGGGTTGGATGTATTTACCGAAGTAACTAAGACCTCTCTTGTTTAGACCCGCGTGGAAATATGCCACTGATGTAGGCAAAGCTAATGCAACAGTTGTATTGATATCATTCGTAGGTGCAGCCAACTCTCCATGAGGTGATTGGATAACTCGCCGAGGAAACAGAGCACCTGACCGGTTAGAAACAGAAATGGATGGAAACATAGTTCCAATGAATGCAACCCAGGGACGATACCCTTCTTCCCCCATCTGAGTTCTAGTCGGATCCCTAATAGATTCAAGAATATATTCAATGAAATTTTGACTGCCAGTCGGGATGGTTTGCAAATCCCGAGTAGCTGCGGTAGATAAACCCAATGATATAGCAATTACTACCCGGGAAGTTACAAGAACTTGTGCATGAACTTGGAAATTTCCTACTTGCCAATAGAGATGTTGACCCACTTCCACGCCCGATACTTGATATAGATTATCAATCCCATGAATGGACAATTGTTCGGAATTCGTATTACCTCCTTATCAGGAATCAACGTGGGGAAGAATGATTTGCACAGAACAATCAAGTGGATTCCTAATCACTACATAATCCCAGGGTTGTCCCCATAATAGAATCACAGCATATTGCTGTCTCTGGGGTAAGTCTCTGTTTCATTCTACCACGAATAGTTGGGATAGTTACTGATTTCACTATCTATTAAGTTCAATATCTTTGAGTTCGAACGACCCTCAGAAATAGCCAGTGTTGATTTATCCAGTACCCGTCGAATGGAGGACCGCGCATCATCATTACTTGGAATCGGAATATCTGTGAGATCTGGATCGCAATCTGTATCGACGACACAGATTGTAGGAATACCTGAAGTGATACGTTCTCTAATAGCAGTGGATTATTCGTGTTGATCAGTAATTATCGCAATATCGGGTAAATTTGACATATATTGAATTCCACCTAGATACTTCTTCAATCGAAGTAATTGTTTTTTCGGAATCGATGCCTCTTTTTTCGGGAGTCGATCGAACCCCCCCGTATCTTCTTCATTCTGCAAATATTGAAATCTCTGGAGACGTGTTTCTGTAGTGGACCAATTCGTTAACATGCCACCGAGCCACTTTTCATTCACGTAGTGACATCGAGATTTCGTCGCAGCCGATGCAATTAGATCAGCTACTTGGTATTTTGTACCTACTATTGAGAATTCTTTTCCCTCCGTCGCTGCATTGGATACCGAATCACAGGCTTCGGATAGGAGACGAGCAGTCTGAGTTAGATCGGGAATGTGAACACCTTTCCGTTCCGTAAATATATAAGGTGACATCTTGGGATTCCACTTTTGGGTTTGATGACCGAAATGGACCCCCGCCTCCATCATCCCTTCTGGATCGATATTCCAATTTTTCTGTTGCATTTTACCCCCCCCCAAAAAAAAAACTACGAAAAGCCGCAGATTGATTTGATTTTTATGGAAGTTACGTAATTATTACGATTCACTGGTCGGGATTATTGAGTGAGACATACCCGAGATGCTACGTCGCAAAATGATTCTGAATCTCATTCACCAATATTGACTCCGGGGAGGGGTTGTCTCAATCCTTCGTGAATCATTAATCTATGGTGGGAACTCGGCTCCCTCCCGTAATAAGTATGAGGGGGAATATCCCTTGCCTCTCGACTGAAAATGTTAAAATCACTAATAGCTAAATAAAATTCCGTATTTCTCTCTACATCTAGTTGACGAATAACCTCCTGACTGCCGGTCCCAATGGGAACGAGATCACCAAGGATGACATTTTCTTTCAGTCCCTTCAACCAATCGATTCGACCCCGAATAGCGGCTCTAGCCAGTACCCGAGTAGTTTCTTGAAAACTCGCCTCTGATATAAAACTAGTAGTGTTAAGAGATGCTTTTGTCATTCCCAATACAACAGGTTCGTAGAAATTCGATTCTTTTAAGACGCGATTCATTCGTTACGCTTATGATGATTCAATAAGCTCTCCGGGTAAGAAAACATTAGTTATTCCATCTTCCAACGTTACTACTTTCGATGTCAGTTGTCAAATGATGATTTCTATATGCCTATCGGATATTTACACCCCCTGGGATCCATGAACCTTTTGAATTTGATCAATCGGAACCAGTTGACAATCTTCCATACCTATTCCGGCACTCGTGAAATGACTCCAAGGATTACCAACTAATCTTGTAATAGTTCTCCTCCATCTATCAGAAATATCTTCGATTCTTGCTAAGGTAAAAGCGGTGGAACGAGATTCCAACAACTGCTCAACCTTTGGAAAACCCTGAATAATATCCCCAGACCTCGATCTATCGTGTAGTAATGTTATTAATGTATCCCCCTTCCCAATGATATCTCCGTAATTCTTATGAATAGTCGCCCCCTCAGTTGCTAGGAGAGGCTTGGCTGTTCTGATTGGTGAGTATTCTCGGTGAATAGCTATGATTTGGCCGGATTGGAGGCAGATATCACCCCCGTAAATGCATGCGTTTTCACTGACCAGAAGTCCGAGATTAATAGGCAGAATTCTTGCTCCGGGGAAATATGATGGGGGGAAGATCAATCTGGGGAAGGATCCTCCCACCAATAAATCTGGGGAGTATTCAAATATCGATTCATTTTCATCTATTGAATACCAATACCTACGTCCCGATGCATCTGTTGACTCATCGACAAAGGGATCCTCGGCAAAAGAGACTTTGTTGCTTGATACGGAGTAGGAAAACAACAAAGAGTAGGGGCTATTTTGTGAATCACCTAAAAGGCCCAACTTTTTGTTTCCCCTTCCACCAGTAGTAGGATAAAATTCTCCAAAATCTGTCAATACTCCTTTTGGTCCTGCGGTACCTCTCCAAATAGATCCAGCATCAGAATCCGAGTGGGGATCTTTTGAATCTATGTTGTTACGAAAGACAGTCATACCCCCCGATCCAGAATTATCGGAATATGCACCCCCCCTTCCATATACCCCTCCGTCTGGGTCGGGGGGCAGGGGGTTACGAAAAAGATTGGATGGTGATAGGATTAAGAAGGATGCACCTTGTTCGGGTACTACATGAATAGTACCTCGATATCCGACAAATTTTTTCTTTTTATTTTCATCGCGTGAATTCAAATTGATGGGGGATAGCTTCCCACCGAGCGCCAGTTGTGGAGGAGCTTCCCCAGCTCTTGTCTCAGGGGACAAAAACGGATTGGAAAGTCCCATTGGGTTAACCTGGAGGAAGGTGTATACGTGAACCGTAATGTTGAGCCCAAAGCCTTAATCAAGGCGAGATGGCACTGCTTCAAATAAAGACAGCAGGACACAGGGGATTCACGATACATCTTCACAATTTTCCGAGCAATAACAAACGCCGTAATACCTAATTCCTTTGTATGCCGACCAAGGACGGTTGCCAAAGGGAAATTCAACCATGAGGACAACCGCCGTGGATTTTCCAAAATCCACCGCCAGGAGACGCGCCTAAGACGCTCAACTAGACTAAATATACAAGCATATTTCATGTTCATTTAGAAATAGTTTTGTAAGAGAATCTTGGGTTAATCTCCACTCGCCTAATCTCTCCACTCCCCGTGGGTGAGAGGGAGAGGGGTGGGCGCCTTGAGTAGGTATCAGGGAACCGGTAACCTCCGGGCCTGATTGTCGTTATCTAGAGAATACTACCCCGGGGCAGCGGTGCGACGTTGGGCGAAAACACTAGTGCATATGAGCTCAGGTGCCTCTAACTGGGGGGCTCATCCCCCAGCAAGCTTCCCACCTCTCACGAGGGGGGAAGCCCCCGGGAAGTTTATTAGAAATTGGCTTGTATGGGATTGAAGGGCAGGATGCTGTCACTGACAAATATAACGCAAATTCTAGTTCAGGAAGTATAAAATTCCCGGTAGCGAATTTGATTGCTAGGCGGATTCGATTGTGCAGGTAGCGGATTCAATTGTACCCAGATGCGAAGCGGCTGGGGATTGTGTAGGTAGAGAGTGGCGTTTTTCTCCCACAAAAAGCGCTTCTCCGGAGATAAAGCGCTGAGTTGCTAGGGTTCCCGTTAGGGAACCAACAAGTACCCCCGGCGGAAATGTTTGAAAAACGCCAAATCTGCAAAAAAAAGAAAATCTTTCATGCTGTAACTGAAACAAACCGAACGAATGGGGGTAATCTATGCATGGTCATTCCGGGTCCGCGCGTGTTGGAGGTAGTGGTTATAGAATTAATAGAACCTGAAATAAGGGAAACACCTGATGAATGAGGACTAGAAATGGCTGAATCAACAGCTCCTCCAGAATGACTGGTTATACCACTTAGAGAGGGATGGCATATATGTTAAATAACCTCAGCAGCGTTGTGCTTGCTTAACGTTATACGCCATGTATCTCTGTATGGATCGGACTGTACCTTTATCTATCATCTTGTCATGAAGCCTTTCCTTTGGAGAATCCTTCGGGTCTGCTCAAGCTTTTCCCGATTATTCCTATAGTAGATGGCCCTCGACCGGAGCTTCAGCTCCAGTGATTTCATACCTTTGAATCGGCGAAGAGCCAACTTATGCCAAGCACTGCCCTACTGTGGACAGTCCTTAATCGATAGAGGCGCGGCCTTTCAATGAGCTGAGTAGGAATATGTAGCCTCCGTCCTATAGCCTCTAATAAAGGCCCATCCAATTCTTTTTGAGTCAAGCCAACCGCGATAGAGATCCGTTGTTGTTTTCCGTCCCTCTCATATAAGATCTCTCTGCCTCTATAAAGCCAGTAGGCCAATCGAAGTCAACAGCCATACTTGTTGTCCAAACAGGATTGACATAAGTCTCTGGAAGAGTAGCACTCCTCGAATTCCCACGGATGTAGTACTTGTGCTCCGTTGGGAGCTTTGGATCCTCCAATATCTGATGGGCTTGACGAACTCTTTCGTAGTAGAAATGCTTACTGGTTAGGCATGGGTATTGATCAAATATAGGGAAAATTTTCTCTGCTAGCATCTTTCGATCCGATACACTCCCATGGTCTTATGCGCATTAACGGACCGAGTTAGGCAGGTAGTATGGGCCCTCTGACTTCTTTCCAGGGCTTTCCTCCCTCCTCACACCTCCCTTACCGCCCTTCCCTTTCTGTATCGGCCTGCGGCGCACCCAGATTTTGATAAAAAGAGAGATAATTCCCAGAGCAATCCCAATAGGAAGAAGGGAGTCATGGTGCCGGAGAACAGCTGTGGCAACTCCGAGGAGAAGAGGTAACCTCGCTACGAGTTGTTCGCTAACCGAAGAGGCACCCTCGCCGCGGGTCCCGGAGGACTCAGCCGGTTGCGCGGAAGGCGCCGCGTCCTCGGAGGTTGCGCTAGCCTGGTGGGGCTCTTGCTGCCCGGCGAGCACCTCCAACACGTATGGTGCCCCGGCGCTCCTACAACTAGCTGCAAAATCCCTCAGTCCCTTGAGATCCGCCTTCTCTTGGGCCTCCTCTTGGGCGATTACCGCGAGAGCCGTGTCAATGGCGGTTTCGGTAACGAGTGGATATGAGAAATGTGCCCCTGACGGAAGTAATGATAATAACCGTCCGTGCGAGTACGCCAAATTGGCCAAATACTCGGCTATTCTTCCCGCGTGGTAACAACTAACGGAGGTTGGGGTGGTTACTTTTGTCCCCTCAATTCTATTTTGCACGAACGCTTCCAGGGTTGCTCCCCGCAAGCGTAGCGGTCGCGCATTGTTGACGTGCTCGTCGAGACACGCGAGTCCAATTAGATGAGTGACCGCAGGGTACAGCACATGGCGGTAAAAGTCCATTCTTTGTGCCCGAATTTGGTTCACCCAATGAATTATTTCGGAATGCCCTGCCGAATTCACAGTTATTGCGCCGAGGAGAAGATTCGCCCAATTTTCTCCTTTCTTAAGGGCATTTATTACTTCGCAGAACGCCTCTCCCCCCGGCAGAGCCCCTTCTGCACACTGCTTAACCACTTCATTGAAGTTATTCCAATCATTCCAGAGATTGTAACGAGCGTCCGGGACATTTCCAAACCGTTCAATCACAGGGGCCTGCTCGTTCACCATTTCCCTAATAAAGGAAAGCTAGGCTTTTGGCCGGTTAGCTCTCTATGCTTGAGCATTGCTAGATGCGTTACGCCGCTAAGGGGGGAAAGATTGCGGGGGCTCCAGGGTGAATCCAATTGAGAAGAATTCATTAGTGTGGGCTTTGAGAACGAGCGCTGAAATAAAGGACTTTGTAACCCCAGTAGACCAACATAAAAGGTTATCCCTATTCTTTCTCTTCTTGCGAAGAAGCGGCTACCGCACGCTCCAGAGATACGGCCGGTAAGGGAACGAACCCGGCCAGCATATAAACCTAGATTTATTGTACGAATGGAGGCTGAAGTGCGAGTACGGCCTGAATGATCAGACAGCACTATCGATATCGACGAAGCCAAATAGTGAGAACAATTCCGTATAGTAATACAGGGAATACAAAGGGTTTGTGCCGTGTTTCTGAGGTTTTTCATAGTTCAAAGTGAACGGGTTTCTTTTCCTGGCGGAAGGGTAAGCCTTTGGTGGACCCTCTCACGAGGATCCTGTCCGGAACGGAGATTACGGCAGTTAATCCCCTTAACCTTGCCACGGGCCCCGGGAGTAGTCCTAGGACTATCATCAAGGAGAAAAGGGATTCGAACCCGTGTTTTCAAATTCACAATCTGACACTCTGACCCATTAAGTTATACTCGCCCCTATCTACGAATCGGAAGACACTATTAATGGATACTCGCTATCGGATTCGAGCCGATAATCCGTTCGTTGTTCGGAACAGATTTTAAGTCTGCCGTGTTTACCATTTTCACCAAGCGAGCTTGTTTTTGCGGAGTGCGGAGCAAAGATAAGATCTTTATGCTTCCTTGCCACTATCCACGAAAAAAATTCCCTAGAAACCTCGGTCGGCTCCGCTATACGAAGCTTACTCCAGGTTGGCCTGACTCGCGACCTAGCCCGAGGTTTCGGGCAAGCGGGCAGGATTGAGGCGACCATGCCGACGCTCCGCGCCCTCCGCTAGCTCAATGGTGGGGCGTTGTTCCCGAATTCTGCTGTTGTTCCCAACGAGGAAAGGGCAAAAAGAAGGGAAAAAAGAAAGGGAAAGACGGGGAACAAAATTCACGACAAAGTTCTAGAGTCACCCTAATATTCCTCTTACTTCCCCCAAACTTGTCTCCGTTGCCAAAACGGAATCCAGGACACTGGGAAGTGCCTGAACTTTTATACCTAACATTTTATGACGAATATCCCTCAAGGCTATCTTTCGTAGTGACCTTCTTACCAGAACACCGCACTGCCATGACACCACAGCAATTCCAGCTGCTTTCACCCATTATGTTTACAAAACAACGTCCAGCGACAGATGTAGTGCTGCTTTCTACACCCCAGAAAAGTCCAAAATAACCATTTTTAGCTCCTTCTCCACCTAAAAAAGAAAATCTTTGTAATTTTATTCTGCAGTTGTTTTCCCACATGAGTCCTACCTATGACTATGGAGAAGCCTATGGTTAATCCAATAAAGATTAGTGAAATGCGTACCTTCACATCCAAGGGATGAATTAGGCAGAGACCCCTCACGATCTGGCCGGAAACGAGTGCAAAAATCGAAGCAAGTAGGGAATTTCTTTCCTTATCGTTCTTTCCTTTCGGCGCCTCGCTTTCATCTCCCTTTCTCTGGTGGCTTTCATTGTAATGCCCATCGTTATGATGGATATTAGCTTGTGTGCCGAGGTGTCGTCTGCGGCGTCCTATAGAGTTTTCACTTCCAGCCGGTCAAACCCGTTGCTCCGGGCGGCTATCGATAGCACGAATCGTAAAACGAATTTGACGATTCCTTCCGTCTTTGTTACCATTTATACGATTCCACTTCATCTATCAATTGAACCTTTAGCCCTTTTGACCTACCAACAAGTCGAGCAGGTGGCGTGGCGTAGCGTGGTTGAGTTGATCTCTCTGGCTATACTGGCGAACCGGATTGTCATTGGCAGAAATGCCAGCTAAGCGTCGATCGAACTGGAGCGAGCTAAGTGCCAACCAACGGAGCTCTGTCGGTCGAGAGGTGCGAATACCACAAGGATCTGCCTAATAGCTCTAGTCGCTCAACTTTTTTTTGGAGAAGGCGTTTTCGACAAATCAATGAAAACGCCCCGCGTTTTACCCCTCCGGAAAAGGGGAAGCGCAGGAAGGCCCCGCCGGGATAAAGCGCCACTCAGCGCTTTCCCTAAACGCAGTGAGGTACCCCCGGCGAATTCTAATGAGGTGGGGTGGGGTACGGGACCTTTCGGCTTCCTCTGTCCCATGGATAGAATTTTGACTGTGAAGCAGCCGAAGGCAAGGGCGAGCAAAGTGAAGCGATGCGAGCGCACGGCAAGTATGACTTTTCTTTCTACATGATGCCCGATTTATCAAAAGACCGATTTTGATCAGTGGAAAGACAGGGATGATTGATTTGGGAGTGCTAAAATCTCGATTCCGAAACAAAACTGTGTTAGCGTTATTGATAGCTTTATAGCCTAATAAGCTCTCATTATTATACGATAACTTGCATACTAAGCGCCGGGACAGCGTACATGTTAGCGAACTAATAAGCTAACTACTAGGCTAGCGAACCAATAAGCGTTAGGCGAATCTACTGGGCGGGGTAAAAGGCTACCGGCAAGCCGAAAAGGTTGACTTAATGGCCTTTCAGTAGTGCCAGTCCAATACGGCCGGAGGCCCTGGAAATTGCCAACTCCCCCGTAGCGTAGGATAAAGTGTTCCGCCTGGATCTCTAACCACTAGTGTTGTGGTAACGATCCTATGAGATGGGACTCTGCGAAGCGCAGCCGTGGGCATGGTCCCGGCACCGGGGGTAGGAGGGGTTGACTTTGACCGCTTCGACCCTGGAGGTTCAGCAATGGGCTGTCCTAGAGCAGAGTAACTAGCACTCACGCACGCATGTAGCATGGGTAAGCGCAGTACGCGGTTTTGCTATGTGCGGGTAAATAGGTGTCTGGTAAAACAGGGAGACAAATCGTCCCTGCCGGTGGGCGGGGATGGTGATACGAGACAAAGAGTCTCGCACGAAAGGAGACTGCGCAGCTGCCCTTAGGCTGCGTGGGACTGGCGTTTAACGCGAATTGGACGTGTTTAGACGTCGGGGTTCAAGGAATGAAGTAAATTCTACCCGGTTCGTCAGGGAGGAGAGAGAGTCTTCATTTTCTTTCTCGGTAGCGTAGCAAGTCCCGGCAGTAGGCGGTCCACGACAACCGAGCGAAGCGAGGCAGGCAAGCTACGCAAATCAAATCGGGGGAAGAATGATTTGATTTGCGTAGCGATAGGACAGTTCCGCCAAAAGCATAGAGTATCATCTGTTCCCCCAGCCGGAGCGTTTCCCGTCCCTGCAAGGATGAAGTAGCGGGATTGCAAGGTTTCACAAGCTACGCAAATCAGAATTACCGGGGGGATCTGATTTGCGTAGCGATAGGACAGTTCCAGTGCCGAGTCCAAGTACTTTTCCGGATAAAAACTGATTCTTGTTGGAGTCGATAGCCGATTATGCCTTCTACATTGGCCGGCGAATCAATTTGACAGAATAATGTGTAAAAGGATATATTACATTCGGTGCCCCTTTCGCTTACTCGTGTGATCCACCCGGATCCCACTCGACGCACCGGGGCCTTCGACGCTTCCGAAAACCGGTCTTACGAGGCCTCTACCTTGGGCTTCATCAGTCGTTCACTCGACATCATTCCCGGAAGCAGTCGCGCATTCATTCTGTGCCCGCTTCTTTACCTGTTTGTTCCATCCCTGGATTGACGATAGGCTCTGCGCGTGCTATAACTATTCCTAAAAGCAAGCGATGCACTTTGCATTGATTCCCTTTCGTAATGATTCCGAGATGCTTTACTACGATGGTTGCATCAATCCTTTCCCCGCTGTAAACATTTCTAGCTCGGAAGGTCTGCAAAACCGGAGAAGCCCTCCCATGCCAATCGAGTTGGTCGGCTCGTTCCCGGGGAAAAATGGCTACACAGGGCCGTACCGGCGAACCATGGCCTTTTGCCAAAGCCAAGGCGAACGCGCGAAACCCGTGCCGAAAGGCGATAATCTTCGTTTGCTTCTTTACGTAAGCATGGATCGATAATCTTCGTTTGCTTTTTTACTGCTTTCCTACCGAACTGCAGGACGGGAACGAACTGTAGGACGGAAGGAAGGACGGGGCGGATAGGACTTACCCCATCCTATCGAACTGTCCTATCGAAAGGTTTTTCGGAGAGCACGGTACAATGAGAGTTGTAGGCCGTGTTCGGAGGGGAGTCATTGTCTATCGCCGGCCTCCGTGGTAGAATCATTCAGGTAGGCCTGAGAGACGGTAGCTTACCCTGTGGCGGATGCCAGCGGTTCGAGTCCGCTTAAGTATGGAAGAATCTTGATCCCCTCAACTAGCAGAAATGTGGAACCGCCAAAGGGAAGGGAGAAACTCCCCGCCTTCGGGCTTTATTGTTTTGTGCTTTTTTTATTGGCACACGGACGCTGAGGTACCCCTTCGGGTTCTGCTGAGGTACCCCTTCGGGTTCTGCTGAAACTACACGGCTGGAGGTTGAGCGGGAAATATTGATGTTACCTCCGGTGCATTGAGCGTTGAGTAAGCGAAACGCTCAATGCACCTCCTAGGATACTTTCCGCAGATTGAAGAATTTTTACGGGCTTTATTCAATTTGATTCCGGATTCCAAAGTAAAAATCAACTGAATTAAACCAGCATATTCCTGGAAATTCCAGTGGAACCGGGGCTTCCCTTCGGGATCTACCCGTCTTTGGGTTACAGTAGAACCCGGGGAAAAAGGGAAGCAGGGTACTTATCCAGGGCAAAAGTGAAGACAAGGTTCTTGTTGGTCGGATGGTTTCCCATCCTTAAGCGAAGTCGCCGCGTCACGGCCAGAACCCTCGACTCCGTACCCTGTAGCCTTGGATGGCTGCCGGTCCCCGCAGCCATCCACGAGAGCCAGGGAGGCCAGGCATTCTGCTGCCACGAATCCTACCGCTTCACTGGCGTGAAAGCTTTGGCTCTTCGGATCGATCGCCCCATCGTCCAGGCGAAAATCAATGCAATGCATTGATTATTATTATACGATAATATTTTCATCATTGATGCTGATTCTGAAATCCGGGAAAGCCCTTCCCTTCCCTTCCCTTCCCTTCCCACGGATCGGAATGTGTCCGATCAATATATTTCGCCACACGAAGTGATTAGTAGTAGAACGGAGGGTTACTCAGACGTTTTCGTTTAAGCCGTATGAGGTTGAATACCCACGTACAGTTTGTATGGGGGGGGGTCGTAGAAGCCCGCCTATCTTGATAAAGTATACGATTGGTTCGAAGAGTGTCTTGAGATTTAGGCGATTGCTGATGACATTACCAGTAAATATGTTCCTCCTCATGTGAACATTTTTCATCGGAATCACATCGACTCGTTTTTTGGTTCAGGTAGCTACTGGTTCCGCCACGACCTCTCACTATCGCCCGACCGTTACAGAAGCTTTTTCCTCAGTTCAATATATAATGACCGAAGTGAATTCTGGATGGCTAATTCGATCTGTTCATTGATGGTCAGCAAGTACGACGGTTTCAATGATGATTCCACACGTATTTCGTGTCTATCTCACAGGAGGGTTCAAAAAACCTCGTGAATTAACTTGGGTTACTGGTGTAATTCTAGCCGTACCAACTGTATCTTCTGGTGTAACCGGATATTCCTTGCCTCGGGACCAAATCGGTTACTGGGCAGTTAAGATTGTAACCGGCGTACCGGAAGCCATTCCTCTAATAGGATCTCCGTTGGTGGAGCTACTACGAGGAAGTGTTAGTGTAGGTCAATCTACATTGACTCGTTTCTATAGTTCACACACTTTCGTCTCACCGCCTCTCACAGCTGTTTCTATGCTAATGCACTTCCCGATGATCCGTAAACAAGGCATTTCGGGTCCCTTGTAATGAAAATCTATAATCCAGCGGATGGGTGGTATTGATTGATCTATCCGCGGGAGGACCCCAATCTACAAGATGAGGGGTTATTTTTTCCTTGCCACTAGTCTTTCTCACCAAGAGAAATAGAAGACTCCTTAGTGGACCGAATTCCTATCTCGAATTGTCGAGGGAAATGAATTGAAGTGTCTGGAGGCGGAAGATCGGATTATGGGAGTGTGTGACTTGTATCGAAACATAGGCTATGCAGATCTTCTACCGAATGCTGCCACACTAAGGTATGTGTCTCCGCTCCAACTCTCCCCAACCTCATAATTGGGGTTTAAAACTTGGATATGAAAACACTTCCTATGAGGTGTTTTGGGGAATGCTTCCTATGGTCGAACTCATCCTTAAGGCTCCGTCTAATCCCATGCATACCCGAGTCACAGGCAGTTTCACCCCTTCAAACATATGGTTTTCAAAATGCATCCACTTCCTCTGCATTTGGTACGATGCGGAGAAACAACCGTCGGAGTAAGAGAACGATCCGGGGGAAGAGGAAGCCGAAGTTGTAACAAGTTAAGATCCCGCACAGGTACTGTTTCTCAAGAGTCTCGTATCTGTGGGTAGATACGACGCGTGTGTGGGATACGAGATCATCCAAGAAGCTTCTTGAGGAGAAATTTCTTAAGCTCACTCGGATAATAAGCTATTCCGTAGAATAACTCTCCGTTTTTCAAGGGTTCTCGCTTCGGGAAGTATCAGAGATTATTATGAAGTTACGACTCCTCCGGTTCCCCAATGGAATTTGTAAACGGAAATATTCGAGGATTCGCTTGAGCCGGCTGATAAGAAATCTCCACGTCCGATTCTACCGGGGGAGTGAGAAGTCTATCCCAATAACAAAAAAACCTGACCCGAGTGATCCTGTTTTAAGAGCAAAACTAGCCAAGGGTATGGGACACAACTACTACGGAGAACCTGCTTGGCCCAACGATCTCTTATATATATTTCCCGTAGTAATCTTAGGAACCATTGCATGTACCGTAGGTTTGGCAGTTCTAGAACCATCGATGATCGGTGAACCAGCGAATCCCTTTGCAACTCCCCTAGAGATACTACCCGAGTGGTATTTCTTTCCCGTGTTTCAAATACTCCGTACAGTTCCTAATAAATCATTGGGTGTCCCTTTGATGGCGTCGGTACCGGCAGGTTCGTTGACCGTGCCTTTTCTCGAGAATGTGAATAAATTTCAGAATCCATTTCGACGTTCAGTAGCTACAACGGTTTCTCCGATTGGTACTGCAGTAGCTATTCGGTTAGGCATCGGAGCAGCTTTACCCATCGATGGATCTTCAACTTCGGGACTATTTTAGGATCGATCTGGCACCAAAAAAAGCCGATCCTCCATGTGGTAAATAGTCGATCTGGGGTGGGATCGTTTCGATCCAAGACCCCCCCAGATCCAGTCAGATAACTAACTGTCTCCTCCTCCCGTGGCGTGATAAACAAACAAAGTTAACTCGTCTACCCCGATTCTTACCGATACCGATCCTCCACTGGTTTCGGTTTACCCCCTAAGGGGTAGAATGAGGAATGGGTTGGGAACTAGGTAAAATATATTTGAGTATTTACCCATCTTTTTTCCAATCAACATACGATTTGTTCTTGGGTAATTCTATATCGAAACGTTCCCATAAAGTTTTCAATACTTAATCTACAGATTTTCTTCCAAAGTTCTTGATTTTCTCTAAATCTTCCTGACTGTAATTCAGTGGGTCCCAGATCGTACGTATACCAACTCGTTTAAGACAGTTATAAGTCTTAACAGGCAATTCTAGTTGATCAATGAATGTATGTTTAAGCACAAACTCTCGCGTCGATTCATCCATATCGTTTGGAGGATAAGAAAAGTCCGTCGGATTGGAAGAATCCTCGCCACCTCCAGTAGAAGAAGTATTATTCTCCCCCATATGTGGAAAAGGAATGAATAAATTTGTTGAATTTCTATATTCCGATCTGCATAGCCGAGAATGTTTACGGTTCGAATCCGTATAGCCCTAATCTTTAGTGATGGGTCGGTCCCGTCCATCGCAGCGGAACTGATTGAAATTTCCTTTACGGGTTTACGCTAGAAGGGAGGGGGGGATTCATTAAGCCCCCACCTCGAGGGAAAACCCTATTCAAGCGAGCAAGGTAAAACCCTAACCTATTTGTTCTCTGCTTCCAAACCTCGAAATACAAATGATGTCGAATAAAGGCGCTTGCGGAGGTCCTCTCGGGAAGGGGTAAAGCAGCCCGTTACCTGTCATGTTGATATTATATATCTAAGTCGATCATCTCCATCGGGCCCGGAACGGGGACCCCCCCGCCCCTATCCGCGCCCTCCGCATCAGACTCGGGAACGATTTCGCCGCCCGCAATCCCGGCCAGTTCCCCGTATAACCGCTGCGTGTGATCGATATCTTGGGCAATCGGTTCCAAGAGTTGGAGCATCTGGGCTCCGCTCTCGGGCAGGGGGCCCTCGCCCCTATCCGCGCCCTCCCTCCTGGCACTGCCGCCACTTCATCTTTCCCTTTCTGTATCGGCCTGCGGCCCCGCCACAGTCTAAGTAAAAGAGAGATAATTCCCAGGGCAATCCCAACAGGAAGAAGGGAGTCATGGTGCCGGAGAACAGCCGCGGCAACTCCGAGGAGAAGAGGTAGACCCGGTGGTTCGCTAACCGAAGAGGCGCTTCCTCCTCCTGTTCCCCCCCCAGCTGGGGCTTCCTCTGCATCCACGGCCTGCTCTGTATGCGGGGCTTCCTCGATTCCGGGTTCATCTATGCCTGCGGCGGGGGCACCCGCTAAGGGATAAAGTGACTGCGCGGCCGCGGGGAGCAATGTTAACAAACGCCCGTGGTAGTATGCTAGCAGGCTCGCATACTCGGCTATCCGTCCTGAGTAATAAGACCGGAGGAAGGAAGGGCTTGAGCTTCCAACCTCCTCAAGCAGGGCCTGCGCAAGCTCTTCCGGCTTTGCCGCCCCGGGGCGGCCGGAAAGCACATCATTCGCCGTATCCACACCCCCTGCGCATTCAGAGAAGCTACGGATTAGGGGGAAAAGTACGCCGGGGGCAAACGTTGGGGCCATACCCCCGATTTGTTCCAGAAGGTGCTGGATCTCCCGCGTTTCCTCCGGCCCCAAGGGGTACCCCCCGGTTATAGCTTCGGCGATATGATTCCGCACGTGCGCTCCCAGGCTTACTGCAAACTCGTAGAAGTCCCCTCCCGCCGGAAAACGCCCTCCCGAACACTCCCTTGCAATATGATTTGCATCAACCCAATCGAGGGCTAGGGCAGCCCGGGCATCTTCTAAGGGTACATGTGCAAACTTTTCCATCACAGGAGCATGTTGTTGCCCCATTTCCTTAAGAAACGAAAGCCGCGGCTTTTCGCCGGTTAGCTCCCTATGCTTGAGCATTGCCAGATGCGTTACACCGCGCCGGGGGGAAAGATTGTGGGGGCTCCAGGGTGAAGAGGTGGGCAATAAGTTAGCCGTTCGGCCCTTCTGGGCGGAAGATCCAGAGGAATAGAACCTGTAAAGTGAATGACGAAAAAAATGACTACATAATGGTGTTGTGCGGTGGCAATAAAGCGATAGACCCCTTAAAGGTGCATCCGATTTCCTACCTTTGAAACTAACTTCAAAACTTTCCCTTCCCCGAATCATTTCCCTGGCGGGTTCCCGAGCTTTTTTGGCGGGTTTCCGAGCTTTTTTCGAATGAATGACTGTTTTCGTGATCAATTAACGAAATGGATTTGTAAACCATACGAAATCATTATTCACTGGAATGGGATAAGTAATTAATTTATGTAATCTCTCCGAGAGAGTAGAATCCACCAGGAGTACAATAGGTATTCATGATCGATTAGCTTCAAGTATAGCTATGAAATCTTTACGTGCATTCGGTACAACTAAACCATCCGGAATTTAGCGTGTCATCAGTCCTTCAAAATATTTTTGCATCTTTGAAAAACGTGGGCTGGAATGCTACGTGGATGAATATTAGAAGCGTTCTTCATATTTCATATGTTCCCAATTGGTTGAAAAACCACCAATCCGTTTGGAATTGATATAGCTCTAGTTGGTTCTTTTCGCCATTCTTTTCATTATGTTACTATACAAGGGATCCGTATTCACCAGCAATGAATGGCCTTCCCTACAAGTAGTAGATCCAATCACGTTACAAGCAATCTTCAAGAATAAAGGTGTTTTTTCCAAATCAATAATAGCCCTTCCATGTCTGAATCCGTGTGAATATCTTTGATGATATGGAGTAGGAGGTTTCCGATAGCCCAGATGTGCGCTTGTACTCGGTAATCTTTGAAAAATGACTCTCTTTTCCCTTCTGGAATGATATTTTTTCCTCTTTCTCCCAGCAAATAAAATCAATTCGCGCGTAAATCGTACTTATATTCCGTTGCTCTTCCCCGTCCGTTCTTGATATTTATGGCAGTTTAAAGGCTGGCAAAAGAAAAGGGCTAACCGCATTTCTGGACTTGTGCCGAGGGAGAAGGTTCCTGCTGGCCGGTTTCTTTCCTCATCAGGAGATAGGTTACACCTATATGCTTTGCTTCAGTTTCCTGTTCGGTAGAAGTTTCCTGCTTTAGGTGAGTGCAGGGGAGAAGCAAGGGAAAAGCAGAGCGCTTCCATGAAGGGAAAAGCAGATGGAAAAGCTTTAGGTTCCGGGAAAAGCTTTAGGTTCCGGGAAAAGCTTTAGGTTCCGGGAGAAGCTTTAGGTTCCGCTTCTGGCAAAGGTTTAGAAAAATGGGTTCAAGAAGGTTAGGTTCTTCAACGGCGCCACTCGAGATGGAGGCTTAATTACTCCTCCATCGGGAACCCAGGGGAACCGCTTTGCCTAGCTGATCCTTCTAATACTCAATTCCGGCAACATGAATCCTCCATCGGCAGGGGAACCGCTTCCTGTTTCTTCCTGCCTGCAAAGCCTAGCTTCATCATCTTATTCGTGATCGCTTCCCCGGAATGCTGCCAGCAATAATCGAAAGAGGATTGGGATCGAGGGGAAGAAAAAGAAGCGGAAAGCTGTTGTTCATTCCCATGGAACAGATTCGAAGTCTGTCGGGGAAGAGCCACTTTCCCAACCCAAAAAAAAGTGTTGTTGCCCTCAAGTTTTCCTGCTAGCCCTTGCCGTTGCTAAAAGTGCCATAACATTTTTATTGACCCAATTTCCCCTCTCTCCTCTCATGAAGGCTAGCGTTTTCGCGCGCGGGAACCCGACAACAAGAACGCGGGGTCTACAGGTCAAACGCCTCCAACGAGTGCTACTTTCCCTGCTCGTACGCTGGCCTTCTTGCCTTCAAATGATTGGGTTCCCCGATTGGTTATGACGCGAACCCGCTAGATCAGCCAAAACCATCTGCTCATCCCACTGAAAGCCACTCCACAAGAACGAGAGTGCTCAACGATGGGCAAGCTCCTTCCACTGAATCCGCTGATGCGTGGCTAATCGAGGCTACGAGGCACAGAGCCAAAATCCGGGGTCCCTTCTGGGCTGGGAAACCTGGATAAGTTCATAAGTTCTAGGCCCCTAGAAAAAAACTCTGTTCTGCCCGCCCATCGTCCGAATCATTCGTCCGGAACCGAGCTGCCAAGGCTGGAAGCGAGCATTTGATCCGGTTCACGCGTGAAGGAGAGGTGTAACCACACAGACATTCCGTGGGATGGTAAGGTGGAACCCCCCCATTCCCCTAATAAAATGAATGAATTCTGCAATACGGGGAAGAACGGTACGAAACGATTCCAATGGTTCCCCGGGGTAGGTAGGGATTCAGGTAGGTATGACATAATTTTTTGGAACGGAAATCGAATTATTGGGGGGAAAAAATAGTACTACCAGTTGGATGCAATACATGTGTATTATTTCATTCAATACTGAATCACCCACGGAAATGGCACCTGAATCAATTACCATTTTAACCAATCGAATTGATCGATACGAGTCGATCTTCTATTCCGCTGGATAACCGAAGCAATGGATAACCCAATAGCAGCTTCGGCAGCTGCGACGGCTATTACGAATATGGAAAAGATTTCTCCCTTCATTTGTTGATCGTCAAGAAAATTGGGGAATGCTACGAGATTTCTATTGACGGCATTCGGAATCAGCTCGAGACACATCAGTGCCCTAACCATGTTTCGACTCGTGATTGATCCGGAAGAGCCACCCGAAAAGCAAGCGATTTTCCCGCCATTTCCCGAGCCATTTCTTTTCCGAATTCCAAATCCTGCCATTTTCCCACCTTATAGAATGCATGCATGCCATTTTTCCACCCGAAAAGCAAGCAAGCTCCGATTCGATCCAAAATTCATCGTCGAATATTCCGTATCAGTCACCGACGTTATCGTATAATAATAAGAAATGATTGTTGCTTTCGCTTCCATTACGGGTAGAATTCTTTCATTCTCTCGAAGATCAACGTAAAGTAAGATTAATCGTCTCGCTTGGCATGAATCATTAGGGTTTTCTGGTTCTGCGTTCTCGGTTCCTCGAAGAGATTCCAGGAGATTTCGACCGGAAGGAAGATAAAGGTCTGCCGAAATCACAGCGGGAAGGCCTCAGGCTGCCCGACTCACCACCCTTTCTAGTTAGTTCGAATCCGACTTCCGTTCATTATGACTGCAAGGCTTGTTGTGACGACTTCCAATTCCAACCGTGGGTTTTCGAGCATACGCTGAAAGTGGTGGTGCCTCCCCGAAAATCCCGCTCAAATCCCCGCATCCCGCCGGCAACACAACGGCCCGTAAGTGATCGCCTAGATCTACCCTCGAGGAGGACGAGGGTTCATCAGCGGAGCGGTTCCCCGATGGACTACTGATCGCATCCTCTTCGGGAGGCCCTGCCCCGTGTCTCCTCCTCCATGAAGGGATACATCCATATTGGTTCTGGATTAGCTCAGTCGGTAGAGCAGTGGACTGTTAATCCATGGGCCGCAAGTTCGAGTCTTGCATCCGGAGTTGGGAGCCAAAGGCAAAAGAAACCGAAAAATTTCATAGAAATACTTTCTTTTGTTCACTGAATACGGTCCACCGGGATAACGTGAAGGGAAGCCTGCTAAGCGCCTGAAAGCTCACTATAAGCAATGCCTCAGGCTTATGGAATTCGAACAAGAACTTCAAAATGAAACCTTGAGACGAGTCGTCGGGCATATACAGAAGTTCATAACATGGAGTGTGGTTTGGGCGATGCAAAGCAAGTATGGCTTTGTATCATGGAGCAGTTTCTATCGAACCTCCGAACCCCAAATCACATCATCATTGAATAGGGTTCGGCTCAGAGAGAGTTGAACTGGATCAATGAAAGAATAAATACTCGAAGAAAGGTCTTCACGCCCTTCCCTTCCCTTCCCTTCCCTTCCCTTCCCTTCCCTTCCCTTCCCTTCCCTTCCCGCGTGGAGGAGGAACCGTCCAGTATCCCCTCCGTCTTCAAGTATTTCCTTGAATCTGCAAAAACTATCCGGAAACTCAGAAAATATCTCGTTTCCGCGTTTTTAACCAAAAAACCGAGTTTGATCCTGGCTCAGAATGAACGCTAGCGATATGCTTAACACATGCAAGTCGAACGTTGTTTTCGTCCCTTCATGGAACAGTTGAAAACAAAGTGGCGAACGGGTGCGTAACGCGTGGGAATCTGCCAAACAGTTTGGGCCAAATCCCGAATAAACGAAAGCGAAAAAGCTTCGATAAAGCGTTAAAGCGCTGTTTGATGAGCCTGCGTAGTATTAGGTAGTTGGTTGGGTAAAGGCTGACCAAGCCGCAGATGCTTAGCTGATCTTTTCGGACGATCAGCCACACTGGGACTGAGACACGGCCCAGACTCCGTGGGGAGGCAGCAGTGGGGAATATTGGACAATGGGCGAAAGCCTGATCCAGCAATATCGCGTGAGTGAGTGAAAAACGTCGCGTTAGCGAGGAAGGGCAATGCCGCTTGTAAAGCTCTTTCGTCGGGTGCGCGATTGTGACAAGACTCGAGGAAGAAGCCCCGGCTAACTCCGTGCCAGCAGCCGCGGTAAGACGGGGGGGGCAAGTGTTATTCGGAATGACTGGGCGTAAAGGGCACGTAGGCAGTGAATCAGGTTGAGAGTCAAAGGCGCCAGCTCAACTGGCGGAATGCTTTCAAAACCAATTCACTCGAGTGAGATAGAGGGGAGTGGAATTTCGTGTGTAGGGATAAAATCCGGAGATATACGAAGGAACGCCGAAATAGCGAAGGCAGCTTTCTGGGTCTCTACTGACGCTGGGGTGCGAAAGCTTGGGGAGCAAACAGGATTAGATACCCTGGTAGTCCATGCCGTAAACGATGAGTGTTCGTCCTTGGTCTGCGGATCGGGGGCTCAGCTAACGCGTTAAACACTCCGCCTGGGGAGTACGGTCGCAAGACTGAAACTCAAAGGAATTGACGGGGGCCTGCACAAGCGGTGGAGCATGTGGTTTAATTCGATACAACGCGCAAAACCTTACCAGCCCTTGACATATGAACACTTGACGTATGAACACTTGACATATGAACAAGTGTGCTTGTCCTTAACGGGATGAAACGAAAATTCATACAGGTGCTGCATGGCTGTCGTCAGCTCGTGTCGTGAGACGTTTTTGGTTAACTCCTATAACGAGCGAAACCCTCGTTTTGTGTTGCTAAGACATGCTGCTCTCAAAGGATCAATGTCATCATTCACCCCCTAAAGCAGGAACATAGAACATGGGCTTCCGGCGAACGGTTCCGACGAGCGAGCCACCCGGTAATGGATGGTAAGTGAGCCGGTACCTGGGCCCATGAATCTGTGTTCAGTCTTAGGCCGGGATTGATGACACTCCCTCTGTGCCGATGTTGCACTCACAAAAGACTGCCCGTAGTTCTACTATGGAGGAAGGTGGGGATGACGTCAAGTCCGCATGGCCCTTATGGGCTGGGCTACACACGTGCTACAATGGCAATTACAATAGGAAGCAAGGCCGTAAGGCGGAGCGAATCCAGAAAGATTGCCTCAGTTCGGATTGTTCTCTGCAACTCGAGAACATAAAGTTGGAATCGCTAGTAATCGCGGATCAGCATGCCGCGGTGAATATGTACCCGGGCCCCGTACACACCGCCCGTCACACCCTGGGAATTGGTTTCGCCCGAAGCATCGACCAGGGATCACCCATTACTAAAGTGTTCCACGCCTAGTTGAGTGTGGCCCACTTTGGTATTGGTGGTCTTCTTGGCGCATACCACGGTTGGGTCAGTGACTGGGGTGAAGTCGTAACATGGTAGTCGTAGGGGAACCTGTGGCTGGAGGGAATCCTAAAGGAAGGCGCCAGCGTCCCTCCATTAACTGTACTAACGTCGGTAAAGTCAATTCGTTGGGTAAATGGCCGGGCGCTATGCGCGAGGAGAAAGCGCTATGCGCGGGGAAAGTTAGGCAGATTCGGGCTAACAAGAAATGCACTTTCCCAGGACGGCAGATTACTTTGGCCGGGCAGAAGTGGGCACTTTCCTTTAGGGAGCCACGTGCAAATCCACTGAGAATGGAAATTTCGTATATAGAATCCGCAATTGGACCATGGAGTGCAAATCCACTGAGAATTGTCCAAGGAATGGAAATTCAATCTTGCTTTCTTTGGCGTACCCACCGCGGAAAGGCATCGATTCCGGGAAGGAATTTCGGAATTGCGTATTCTAGTGGATGCGGCAAAGGCTCGCCGCACCCACCAAGAAGTTGGGCTCGCACTATCGTATCTGTTGGGGGAGCGTTGGCTCGCACTCCCCGGCAAGTTGAACGGTTGAATCATGTTGGCACACCATCGACTTTCCCTCGGCACCATTCCACGGGTTCGATTCCGGGATAGCCTTAAACTGCCATGAATATCCCCAGCTTTAATAACCAACACCACAAGACATGCCTGGAAACGGAAGAATGATTACAGAGCAAATGGCGACGAGTATCAAGGGAAAATTGAGGATTCTACAGGACGACTTCGCCGAACACATGGGCACGCTAAGAAACTTCCCCGGCCGCCCGGGGCCAGGCGATCTCAGTGAGCTCTCGGAAACCCTTTTTGTTATCCGTGACGCCACCCTGCCGGATATGCAATCGGTAGCGAGGCCTTTGGTGCAATTCGGACCGCCGTTCGATGAGTTGATGGAAGCTATAGACTGGGCTCTCGCCCCCCTGTGGCAAACCCCGCTTCCAAATTCACGCCGAGGCCTTCAGCCTATCCTGCCCCTATTGACACGAGTTGGGATCAAGTGGGAACTCACCGTAACCGAGATCACCGAAAAGGTAAACCTGGGGTTGGACGTGCGAATATGGGATTATTTCGAGCCAAATGTGTTTCTTTTTTATTTTCCTCCTATTTATGAATTTGCCCCTATTTATCTCTATTTAGTCATCAGTTTGCTACTTTCCTTGATCCTAATCGGTGTTTCTTTCGCATTTACTTCAAAAGGTTCGGCTTATCCGGATAAATTGTCAGCTCACGAATGCGGTTCCGACCCACTTGATGATGCCAGAAGTCGTTTCGATATATGATTTTATTCGGTCTCCCCTCCATTTATTATCCTCGATTCGGAAGTGACCCCTTTATTTCTCCGGGCAGTATCTCCGAACAAGATTGGTTGGTTCGGATTTTGGTCTATGATGGTGTTTGCATGGATTTTGACCATTGGATTTTCTCATGAATGGAAAAAGGGCGCTCCGGATTGGGAGTAACCGACGTTGGAAAGTCAAGCTCCAACGAGGCAGATGCATGATAAACGCTTGGCAGCTTGTTAGGGCCGTACGCAGAAGGAAAAACCCAGATTGCGAAATACGCCAAATACTACTACTACTAATACAGTATGGGTTTCGGCAAGGATGGATTGGCTACTACTACCAATGACGCGATGAGATCCCAGTGGAGAGCGCTGAACCTTCTAGACGAAAGGAAGGTAAAACAAGGTCGGTAGGGCTCTTCGCTGCTGATGGAAAAGAAAGGAT